>NC_069504.1:201479455-201596955 GCF_027579735.1 Bombina bombina
ACCTTTTTCTGAGCAACCCCCATAGCCTAGTTTTGAGCTGCCCCTTTACACTGCTGCCACCCCACCTATCTCTCTTAGTGAATATAGCCTCTTATTGGAATGTTTGTTTTTTTGCTTGCATTTGCCTTTAAAGGGGCATTAAACCCAATTTTTCTCTTTCATGATTCAGATAGAGAATACCATTTTAAACAACTTTCTAATTTACTTCTATTATCTAATTTGCTTCATTCTCTTGATATTCTTTCCTGAAAAGCATATCTAGATAGGCTCAGTAGTTTCTGATAGGTGGCTGCACATAGATGCCTCCTGTGATTGGCTCGCCCATGTGCATTGCTATTTCTTTGACAAAGGATATCTAAAGAATGAAGCAAATTAGATAATAGAAGTAAATTGGAATGTTGTTTAAAATTGTATTATCTGTCTGAATTATGAAAGAAAACTTTTGGGTTTAATGTCCCTTTAAGGTAACTGGCAGATTGTATGCATGTATATATATACACACACACATTAAAATGGGCGGAGCCATCTGGGGGGTGGGGCTAGTGCTCCCCCATCTTCAAAAGTCATCAGCCGCCACTGGGGGCAGTCAGGGTTAATAGGGGTCCTTAGGGTTATGATGAGGAGTATTTATAGTAAGGGACACTAAGGGTTAATTTAAGGTGTAGTTAGGGGTAAAGGCGGGGTCTATTGAGAACTGCTGTGACCTGATATTTGAATCAGTGTACTGTTAACTGAGTGTTTCATTGCAAAGGAGTTAGTTAAAAAGGACACGCAAGTCAAAATAACCTCTTATGATTCAGACAGAGGGGCCCATTTATCAAAGCATCAATCTCTGTGCATTCGCTGGCGTCAATGTGCTCGCTAGACATTGCTAGACATTGCTGCCCCTAATCTACATACAACGCCCCTATTTATTGAAAAGTCTGTCTAAAACATGCAATTCATCGATGTAGCAGATATTTTGTCCAACGTTATTTATGCCATATCATTACGGTCCATGTACAAGCAGATTTCTCTAAAGCTAATCTTTTATTTCTCATCTTTTAATCTATTCCTGTTTAGGGAGATTAGAGGATTTGTGGCATTTAAGCCAAGTGCTGAATTAGACTCTATATATTCATAGAAATATGGTTAAAAACATAACACTTTATTGAACATATATACAAGCGTGACAATATCTATGATTGGGAATATAGGAAGGTGGGAAATATCACGACCACCTCTTAATTTGATCTATATCCCAACACAAATTTAAAACAACAAACAAATGCCATGTAGCTAGAGGGAAAGGTGTGAATGATGTATTGAGTGTATAAGGGATAACGAGAAACAACAATCATTCATACAGATGACAGACAGCCTATGTGCTTAAAGACATCCTCCTGTCTGCATACAGCTGTGATTCAACACAGTCAGCTGATTTCTAGCTCAATTCCCTAATTCAAATCTCTAAGTTCAAGCATACACGTATTCTGTATCATAGCGATACACAGTCATTCTCACATCATCTATCAATATTGTAGTGTATCATAAATATTTAAGTATCATTCCTAGGTGAGTTTAGACATTATACTATGTATCAGCCAAGAAAGG
This sequence comes from Bombina bombina, assembly GCF_027579735.1. Classification (NCBI taxonomy): domain Eukaryota; kingdom Metazoa; phylum Chordata; class Amphibia; order Anura; family Bombinatoridae; genus Bombina; species Bombina bombina. The sequence goes on from NC_069504.1 coordinate 201,481,049, forward strand.
ATCTAACAGTGTAGCACTAAAGCGACATTAGCAACCGCTGCATTCACAAACAACCACCCTCTGGCCCCGCCCACCGACGTGTTTAATCACTGTGTGTGACTTCGTCAGGGCATAGGGCCGCTTTATATACCCTTCAATTGCCATGGTAATGGCTTTTGTATGCGAAAGTGTTCACCGCATAAGCGATTGAGGTATATACAGTTATTTTCGTATGTCCACAACCACCCTCATTGATTGATTGCTGGTTTATATGAAAATTGTTAATCACATAAGTAGAATATTAGTTACGGAGGATCTAATCTATCCATGTGAGCAACCGTGACTATCAAATTTGTATAGCCACTTTAATTGACTTCTATGTTTATAAAGGAATGGGTCACATAGGTTAAATTGCTACTGCAACAGAGTGCCATTATTCAAGATGCCCTTACACTATGTACTGTAGTGGGGTAAAAACTTTGTTATTTAAATTACAACTGTCATTTTTTATATCTAAAATGAGAACCCTCAAATGAGAACCCTCAAACTGACTTATTAGGGGAAATCATTACTGAATAGAGGCTATGGTGAGAGAATAATCACAAGATGAGTACCAATATATTTGCAATGTGGAAACTTTTATAGCCTTCCTAAAATACTTTAAAACCAAAATGAACCCACCCGGCAGACCAATTGTGTCAGGCAATGGGTGTCAAACAGAGAATGTCAGGGTATTCAATGACATAAAATTTATATATATATATATATATATATATATATATATATATATATATATATATATATATATATATATATATATATATATATATATATATATATATATATATATATATATATATATATATATATATATAGGGAGTGCAGAATTATTAGGCAAGTTGTATTTTTGAGGATTAATTTTATTATTGAACAACAACCATGTTCTCAATGAACCCAAAAAACTCATTAATATCAAAGTTGAATATTAATATGGAAGTAGTTTTTAGTTTGTTTTTAGTTATAGCTATTTTAGGGGGATATCTGTGTGTGCAGGTGACTATTACTGTGCATAATTATTAGGCAACTTAACAAAAAACAAATATATACCCATTTCAATTATTTATTTTTACCAGTGAAACCAATATAACATCTCAACATTCACAAATATACATTTCTGACATTCAAAAACAAAACAAAAACAAATCAGTGACCAATATAGCCACCTTTCTTTGCAAGGACACTCAAAAGCCTGCCATCCATGGATTCTGTCAGTGTTTTGAATTGTTCACAATCAACATTGCGTGCAGCAGCAACCACAGCCTCCCAGACACTGTTCAGAGAGGTGTACTGTTTTCCCTCCTTGTAAATCTCACATTTGATGATGGACCACAGGTTCTCAATGGGGTTCAGATCAGGTGAACAAGGAGGCCATGTCATTAGATTTTCTTCTTTTATACCCTTTCTTGCCAGACACGCTGTGGAGTACTTGGACGCGTGTGATGGAGCATTGTCCTGCATGAAAATCATGTTTTTCTTGAAGGATGCAGACTTCTTCCTGTACCACTGCTTGAAGAAGGTGTCTTCCAGAAACTGGCAGTAGGACTGGTAGTTGAGCTTGACTCCATCCTCAACCTGAAAAGGCCCCACAAGCTCATCTTTGATGATACCAGCCCAAACCAGTACTCCACCTCCACCTTGCTGGCGTCTGAGTCGGACTGGAGCTCTCTGCCCTTTACCAATCCAGCCATGGGCCCATCCATCTGGCCCATCAAGACTCACTCTCATTTCATCAGTCCATAAAACCTTAGAAAAATCAGTCTTGAGATATTTCTTGGCCCAGTCTTGACGTTTCAGCTTGTGTGTCTTGTTCAGTGGTGGTCGTCTTTCAGCCTTTCTTACCTTGGCCATGTCTCTGAGTATTGCACACCTTGTGCTTTTGGGCACTCCAGTGATGTTGCAGCTCTGAAATATGGCCAAACTGGTGGCAAGTGGCATCTTGGCAGCTGCACGCTTGACTTTTCTCAGTTCATGGGCAGTTATTTTGCGCCTTGGTTTTTCCACACGCTTCTTGGGACTCTGTTGACTATTTTGAATGAAACGCTTGATTGTTCGATGATCACGCTTCAGAAGCTTTGCAATTTTAAGAGTGCTGCATCCCTCTGCAAGATATCTCACTATTTTTGACTTTTCTGAGCCTGTCAAGTCCTTCTTTTGACCCATTTTGCCAAAGGAAAGGAAGTTGCCTAATAATTATGCACACCTGATATAGGGTGTTGATGTCATTAGACCACACCCCTTCTCATTACAGAGATGCACATCACCTAATATGCTTAATTGGTAGTAGGCTTTCGAGCCTATACAGCTTGGAGTAAGACAACATGCATAAAGAGGATGATGTGGTCAAAATACTCATTTGCCTAATAATTTTGCACACAGTGTATATAAATGTCATACGTCCAAGACACTAAAGATGTTCTAAAATGCTTAGAGAACATTACTGTACAGGAGAAGACCCTTTTGACCAGTATAGACTTAGAAAGTTTGTATTCAAATATCTCTCATACATTACATGGAAGCTATACAATACTTCAGGTAATGTAGAGGATAAGTTCATTGTTGATTTCTTAGATTTTGTGTTAAAGCACAACTACTTTCTGTTCAATAACAAGGTATACCTACAGAAGCAGGGCACATCAATGGGTACATGCTGTGCACCCATGTATGCCAACCTGTTCTCGGGATGGATAGAACATACCAGTGTCCTAAATCAAGAGGGAATCCATTTATGAAATTTATAGATCTATACATTTGCTACATTAATGATGTGCTAATACTTTGGACTGGCACAAAGGGGGATTTTACCAATTTTATGAGTTGGTTAAACAATAATGTTTATGAGATGTGCTACACATCCACAATTGAAGATGTTTGCATTTCCTTTCTTGACCTACTAATTAGAAAAGAGGAAGATGGGTCATTGAACACACAACTGTAAAGGAAAGATACATCAACCAATAGTCTCCTTCAAAGGGACAGTTTTCACCCAAAAAGTCAGATAATGGGTATTCCAACTGGACACTATTTAAGAGCTAGAAGAAGAAATTGTAGCACTGAGGTAGACTTTGAAATTGAAGCTAAAGAACTGAGGAGGAGGTTCAGAGAAAGGGGCTATTCAAATAGATGCCTGAAAAAAGCCTATCAGAGAGCTAAAGCATCAGAAAGACAAACATTACTATCTGACAGGAAGGAAGCTACTAAGGAGGTTGATCCAAAAACAACGATTAGAATAATAGGGACCTTTGATAATAACAACAGAATGACTCATAACACTGGCATGTACTACAAGACAATACTGATCTTAAAGATGTTATTACTGATAAACCCATGATCACTAATAGAAGGTTGCAGAATTTAAAAGATATTCTAACAAACAGTCACTTCTCACAATCACAACCAAGAACTTGATTGAAAGAAACTAAAGGTTTATTTAAATGTGGCCGATGTCAAGCATGCAAAAATATGACACTAAAAAAAATCTCTGTGCACCATAAGACAAACAAAAAATATGAAATAGCAGACTTCATGAATTGACTATGTGTAAATGTCCCCTGATATATGTAGGGGAAACATCAAGAGAACTGAGAACAAGAGTACTCAAACACATAGGGGACATAAAATGGAATCGCAATGTGCCTGTTGCACAGCATATGAATACTGTACATAAAGAAAACAAATATGATGCCCTATTCTTTTCCATTGAACAACTAAAATTAAATGAGAAAAATGCAATATCAACAAAATGCTCCTGCAGGAAGAATTCAGATGAATTAATGAATTACAGTCTGCCTCCCCAAAGGGTCTCCTGTAGCTATTTAAAAAGTCCCTTGATCAAATTGAAATGTAGGCAATTTGGGTATGATCCGTTTGTGATCAATAACCCCCTCCCCTAATGAGTGCCACTACTAGTCAGTTTGAAGGTTCTCATTTTAGATACCGCTGGTAAATGGTGGTGTTTATACAGGGAGTGCAGAATTATTAGGCAAATTAGTATTTTGACCACATCATCCTCTTTATGCATGTTGTCTTACTCCAAGCTGTATAGGCTCGAAAGCCTACTACCAATTAAGCATATTAGGTGATGTGCATCTCTGTAATGAGAAGGGGTGTGGTCTAATGACATCAACACCCTATATCATGTGTGCATAATTATTAGGCAACTTCCTTTCCTTTGGCAAAATGGGTCAAAAGAAGGACCTGACAGGCTCAGAAAAGTCAAAAATAGTGAGATATCTTGCAGAGGGATGCAGGACTCTTAAAATTGCAAAGCTTCTGAAGCGTGATCATCAAACAATCAAGCGTTTCATTCAAAATAGTCAACAGGGTCGCAAGAAGCGTGTGGAATAACCAAGGCGCAAAATAACTGCCCATGAACTGAGAAAAGTCAAGCGTGCAGCTGCCAAGATGCCACTTGCCACCAGTTTGGCCATATTTCAGAGCTGCAACATCACTGGAGTGCCCAAAAGCACAAGGTGTGCAATACTCAGAGACATGGCCAAGGTAAGAAAGGCTGAAAGACGACCACCACTGAACAAGACACACAAGCTGAAACGTCAAGACTGGGCCAAGAAATATCTCAAGACTGATTTTTCTAAGGTTTTATGGACTGATGAAATGAGAGTGAGTCTTGATGGGCCAGATGGATGGGCCCATGGCTGGATTGGTAAAGGGCAGAGAGCTCCAGTCCGACTCAGACGCCAGCAAGGTGGAGGTGGAGTACTGGTTTGGGCTGGTATCATCAAAGATGAGCTTGTGGGGCCTTTTCGGGTTGAGGATGGAGTCAAGCTCAACTCCCAGTCCTACTGCCAGTTTCTGGAAGACACCTTCTTCAAGCAGTGGTACAGGAAGAAGTCTGCATCCTTCAAGAAAAACATGATTTTCATGCAGGACAATGCTCCATCACACACGTCCAAGTACTCCACAGTGTGGCTGGCAAGAAATGGTATAAAAGAAGCAAATCTAATGACATGGCCTCCTGGTTCACCTGATCTGAACCCCATTGAGAACCTGTGGTCCATCATCAAATGTGAGATTTACAAGGAAGGAAAACAGTGCACCTCTCTGAACAGTGTCTGGGAGGCTGTGGTTGCTGCTGCACGCAATGTTGATGGTGAACAGATCAAAACACTGACAGAATCCATGGATGGCAGGCTTTTGAGTGTCCTTGCAAAGAAAGGTGGCTATATTGGTCACTGATTTGTTTTTGTTTTGTTTTTGAATGTCAGAAATGTATATTTGTGAATGTTGAGATGTTATATTGGTTTCACTGGTAAAAATAAATAATTTAAATGGGTATATATTTGTTTTTTGTTAAGTTGCCTAATAATTATGCACAGTAATAGTCACCTGCACACACAGATATCCCCCTAAAATAGCTATAACTAAAAACAAACTAAAAACTACTTCCAAAACTATTCAGCTTTGATATTAATGAGTTTTTTGGGTTCATTGAGAACATGGTTGTTGTTCAATAATAAAATTAATCCTCAAAAATACAACTTGCCTAATAATTCTGCACTCCCTGTATGTGAACAGTGAGAATCTCACAATGATGAATTGGAAGAAAAAAGAGTCCATCTTCTTTCCACAAAAAACTTCCTGGTTGATGTCTATAAAAATGACAGTTGCAATTTAACCCCTTAAGGACCAACGACATACAGGGTAAGTCCTACAAAAAAGGTCCTTAATGACCAAGGATGTACCCTCTACATCGTTGGTGTTTTAAAGCGGTGGAAGCGATTCTGATCGCTTCCAGACGCTTTCATGTTTTTGCAGTGATACCTCGATATTGAGGCATCCTGCAATAACATTTTCTAGCCATACCTCTGTGGCCCTCTCTGCATTGGACATTGATGGCCACGATCGTTGGTGGGTGGGAGCTGATGTGGGAGGTGGGTGGGTGGCCATCAATATCGGGTTTATAGTAAGAGGGGGGCAGGATCATGTAAGGGGATGCCGGGGGCGGGCACGGGCACGCGTGCAGAGGGGGCGGGTGCATGCATGGGGGTGGGAGCGTGTGGGAACTGCTACACTATGACACATTTTTTTGCACAAAGTGGGAGAGTGGAGGGAGGGACTTTTGTTCTAAGGGATCTGGGATGGGGTGGGGAGTTGTTTATTGAGGTGGGGTAAGCTACACTACAGATAAATATAAAAAAACAACAAACCAAAAATAACATTTTATGGAAGATGGTGCACTATAAGATAGAGGGGGAGGGTTAGAGAGCTGTTTGGGGGTATCAAAGAGGTTGGGGACTAAGGGGAAATCCTACACAGCAATATATGTAAATATGTTAAACATTTTTTTAAAAGATACCTTTTATTTTAGTATTGGCTGACTTTTTGCCAGCACTTATGATGGTGGGGACAATTGTGGGGTGGGGGAGGGAATAGAGCAGTTTGGGAGGGATTAGGGGGTGGGATGTTTCAGGTGGAAGGCTGATCTCTACACTAAAGCTAAAATTAACCCTGCAAGCTCCCTACAAGCTACCTAATTAACCCCTTCACTGCTGGACACAATACATTTGTGGTGCACAGCGGCATTTAGCAAAAAGCAATGCCAAAGCCATATATGTCTGCTGTTTCTGAACAAAGGGGATCCCAGAGAAGCATTTACAAGCATTTGTGCCATAATTGCACAAGTTGTTTGTAAATAATTTCAGTGAGGAACCTTAAGTTTGTGAAAACATTTGTGAAAAAGTCAACGATTTTTTTTATTTGATCGCATTTAGCGGTAAAATGGTGGCATGAAATATACCAAAATGGGCCTAGATCAATACTTTGGGTTGTCTACTACACTAAAGCTAAAATTAACCCTACAAGCTCCCTAATTAACCCCTTCACTGCTGGGCATAATACACGTGTGGTGCGCAGTGGAATTTAACGGCCTTCTAATTACCAAAAAGCAACACTAAAGCCATATAAGTCTGCTATTTCTGAACAAAGGGGATCCCAGAGAAGCATTTACAACCATTTGTGCCATAATTACACAAGCTGTTTGTAAATAATTTCAGTGAGAAACCTAAAGTTTGTTAAAAAATGTGTGAAAAAGTGAACAATTTTTTTTATTTGATTGCATTTGGCAGTGAAATGGTGGCATGAAATATACCAAAATGGGCCTAGATTAATACTTTGGGTTGTCTTCTAAAAAAATATATACATGTCAAGGGATATTCAGGGATTCCAGACAGATATCAGTGTTCCAATGTAACTATCGCTAATTTTGAAAAAAGTGATTTGGAAATAACAAAGTGCTACTTGTATTTATTGCCCTATAACTTGCAAAAAAAGCAAAGAACATGTAAACATGGGTATTTCTAAACTCAGGACAAAATTTAGAAACTATTAAGCATGGGTGTTCTTTTGGTAGTTGTAGATGTGTAACAGATTTTGGGGGTCAAATTTAGAAAAGGTGTGTTTTTTTCATTTTTTTCATCATATTTTATCATTTTTTTATAGAAAATTATAAGATATGATGAAAATAATTGCACATTTAGAAAGTCAATTTAATGGCGAGAAAAGGGCATATAATATATGTGGGTACAGTACATGAGTTAAAGGAAAATTACAGCTACACACAAACACCACAGAAATGTAAAAACGGTCAGAAAATGGAAAAGTGATGTGGTCCTTAAGGGTTTAAATAGCAAAGTTTTTGTTGAATGTCATAGATTTAATTGAATGATGGACACTATACCCCACTACAGTACATAGTGTGGCATCTTGAATAATGGCACTCTGTTGCAATAGCAATTTAACCTAAGTGACCCATTCATTTATAAACATAGGAGTCAATTAAAGTGGCTGTACAAATTTGATAGTCACTGTTGCTCACATGGATAGATTAGATCCTCTGTAGCTAATATTCTACTTATGTGATTGACAATTTTCATATAAACCAGCAATCAATGAAGCTGAAGAAAAAAGAAGAGGGTGCCTCATAGTTTATTACAGATTGATAGGTGTGTAGACAAACAGGTAGAAATATGCTCACCAGATGACGTTGCACCGTACTTGGACCGGTGCTTGAACGCAGGCTAGCACCTTTACAGCGGCTAGTACACTGTCAGCTGTTTCCGGAGCTGAGGTCTGGTGGAAGAACCAGGAATCCTGGATATCTCACCGATCAGAGCTAGATTCTTTGCACAATTAGGTAGAAATAAAAGCTGAAACCAGGTCAGCATATAAAAACAACTTCCCGAGTAAAATAAAAACAATACTTTAATGCCTTTTTGCTGCAACCCGTTTCTCGACCGATCTTGTATTTGCCTGATGAAACGACCACTGATCAGTTGAGAAACGCATTGTAGCAAAAAGACATTAAAGTATTGTTTTTATTTTACTCAGGAAGATGTTTTTATATGCTGACCTGGTTTCAGATTTTATTTCTACCTAATTGTGAAAAGAATCCAGCTCTGGTCGGCGAGAAATCTGGGATTCCTGGTACAGAACATTTCTCTCTCTCTCTTTTTTTTTTTTGTGTGTGTCTATATATCTCACTATTTCAAATTTTACGTTGCGCCCCCCCTTGGGTTTCCTTGACCAGCAATCAATGAAGGTGGTTATGGACATATGAAAATAATTGCTGCTTAATGTATATACCTCGATCGCTTATGCCAGTGTTTTTCAACCAGTGTGCCGTGTGAGATCCTCAGGTGTGCCGCGGGAGACTGACAACAGTGTGACACACTTTTTAAATTTTGCTTGTTTTTTATTTGAGTGAGATGTTGACTGAGGGTAATTGCACAGTGACAGCTCGCCTCCCCAACCCGTGTTCACACTTGGAAGGAACCCTCACCCACCACAACACGTGCCTAGTGCCGGCTCTACACTCAGCACCACACAACACTTCAATCCGCCATGCATGCTGGCGCAGCTTTTGCTCCTCCTCCAGAACAGTTCCAGCCAGGTCACGTCACTCACGTTCCTTCTCAGCACAAGGAACATGACTGGAGGACTAGAGACTCACTGGAGAGGAAGAGGTAGGTGCTCCACATATAATATTGTGCTCCACAGATAACACTTTTCACAGTGCACAGGGGGGGGGGGGTACTTTTCCTAGTGCGGGGGTGTCCCTCTTTCAAATTTTGAAACATTGGGAGGTATGTGACAGGCTCATCAGGCATCATTTACAAACATGACATATTGACATTTATTCACAGACAATCATTATGATTGTGAATGAATGTCAATATGTTATGAATAGTTTGTAGAAGGCATGGCATGACAGCACAGTACAGTGTGTGTGTGTGTGTGTGTATATATATATATATATATATATATATATATATATATATAATGTGCTGTATTAGGCTACAATGTGTGATTTTGTAAAATTTTGGGATGGTGCTGTGCCGCAGGATTTTTTTATGTAAAAAAGTGTGCCACGGCAAAAAAAAGGTTGAAAATCACTGGTTTATGCAGTGAATACTTCGGCATACAATAGCCTTTAGCATGGCAATTGAAGAGTAAATGAAGCAGAGTGGATGGTTGGGCCGGCCGCTTTAGTGCTACACTCTTAGATCCTTTCTTGGCTGATACATAGTATAATGTCTAAACTCACATAGGAATGATACATAAATATTAATGATACGCTACATTATTGATAGATGACTTTGACGTGAGAAAGACTGTGTATCGCTATGATACAGGATACGTGTATGCTTGAACTTAGAGTTTTGAATTATGGAACTGAGCTAGAAATGAACTAACTGTGTTGAATTACAGCAGTACGCAGGCAGGAGGACGCCTTTGAGTGCATAGGCTGTATGTCATCTGTATGAATGATTGTTGTTTCTTCCTATCCCTAATATATTGAATATACCATTCACACCTTTCCCTCTGGCTACATGGCCCTTTGTTTTTAAATTTGTGTTGGGATATAGATCAAATTAAGAGGTGGACGTGATATTTCCCACCTTCCTATATTCCCAATTATAGATATTGTCACACTTGTGCATATGTTCAATAAAGTGTTATGTGTTTAACCATATTTCTATCATCTTTTAATAGCTTGATTTATACCTGAACAAACAATAATATCTCATAGAAAGTTTTTATTTTTTTTATTTTATTTTTGTATACAATAAATCTGATATATGATATTTTCACATAAATTAATGTATTTGTATTTCTAGAAATCATGATATGCCTATCTCATGTTTTTTTCTTTTTTAAAAATTATTATTAAAGGATTCCAAAACTTTGCTTTTGTTACTCCATTTAACTACCTAAAATCGATTAACAATAACTTAAGGATTAAAACTTACCTGTTTTTAATTTTAAACGAGTATTTCTTGCGTTACAAAAGTACTTACAAAATCCTTGAAATCGCGTCACCCAAGCCAAACCCCCTTTCTCAGTGTATAAATTATAACACAGTCAGTCCAATCACTATGCTCTAGCGTGCATATCATTATCCCTAGGATTCGTCATCGCGCGCATGCGCAAACTATTCCTCCGCTTATCGCATATTGGCTATTTGAATACAATCGCCATTACAAGCCATCTACTGGCATAACGCATGCGCATTAAAAAAATTATATTGATTACATCGGTATTCATATCTTTTTAACATCGGTATTAAATGCGTTATATATTGTATATATGCTCGTTATTACTAGGGGTATTATAGCAGCTAAGCGCGCACATCTTACCTGCTCGAGAACGCTGGAACATCTGAGAAGAGAATGCTCGATTACGGCGGTCTGCAGCTCAAAATGATGGTGACGTATTTTATGACGCGTGAAAAATACAGCGCATGCGCAGTACGTCAGATTACGGCCATATTGTTAACGCAGGTTATCAGGGACTATTGGTTACGGACATCGCAACTAGTAAGTGTGGGTTTGGAAATCTATTAAATTTGTATTAAGAATATACAGAAAACGATACATATTTTATAATTCAAGCATATTGTCAATATGATTATTACATATGTTTTAATCGTTTGAAAGGAACTTTGTTGAAAGGTTTAGTGTCCCTTTAATGCTAGAATTTGTACATATATCTTTGCATATACTTGTGTATATATATATATGTATATATATATATATATATATATATATATATATATATATATGTGTGTGTGTGTGTTATGTAAGAAATCTTGTGCAAACATATTTACATGTCCCTAAATTGTATTTTCTTCTAAACAATGTTGACTTTCATATCTCTGTGTTTATTTACACCACTATATGTATATAGTGTAAATATATTATTCTGAGCAAGAATAATTGTGAATATAACATGTAATCAGGGTATCATATGTGTTTATTGGCAATCAATGGATATTTTAAGAGCTGGGCCAGTTTTCTCTCTGCACCTGTGTAACCCTTCCTGATTGCAGTGTAGTTTGAGGGGCCTATTTATCAAGTTCCGTATGAAGCTTGATGCCCCGTGTTTCTGGCGAGCCTTCAGGCTCGCCAGAAACACAAGTTAGGAAGATGCCGTCTAAAGATCTTAGAGGTTAAGATCACATGTGTCACTATTAAGGGCATAGTTTGTGGTATATGTATATCCAATTAGTTATTTTAATATATATCTCATTTAGAGTGGTATAACGTAACACCGGTGTTATTTAAAGGGACATGAAACCCACTTTTTTTTTCATGATTTAGAAAGAGCATGCAATTTTAAACAACTTTCTAGTTTACTTCTATTATCCGATTTGTTTTATTCTCTTGATATTCTTTGCTGAAAAGCATATCTAGATAGGCTCAGAAGCTGCTGATTGGTTCCTGCACATAGAAGCCTTGTGTGATTGGCTCACCCATGTGCATTGCTTTTTCTTCAACTAAGAATATCTAAAAAATCAAGCAAAATAAATAATAGAAGTAAATTGTAATGTTGTTTAAATTTGTATTCTCTATCTGAATCATGAAAGAAAATTTTAGGGTTTAGTGTCCCTTTAATTTAAAGTATTTTTAGAGTCATAATTGTTAGTGTTGTAATTGTATAACATTTTGTATTCATCATATAAATTGAACATTGTATAATAAAACAATATATTTATATCCACATCGGTATTGACCTCGATTTTGACCCATATAGATATCTCACATAATAACATACATTTATAAGAGGGTTCCATTTTAGATTTATATTTGTACATCTACTGTGAAGGACCATCTGGATTATACATATATATAGATATAATTAAGTAACTAAGATCTAATGAGTGGAAATCGGCATTAGTTTGTGCCACATTATATTGCTATAGTATCGCTCCACTTGTAATCTGGCCCTGTATAAGCAAATATATATATATAGAGGGCGGCTCTTGTGAGTACCAGCGTAGTATTTAAAAAAAATAAAAAATTTACGTCTTGCCCGGTGAAGTTTTAATAATTAGACCTTAAATGAGATTAAAAAAAAAATTGTTTTGAATTTTTTCTTAAAGGATCCATTTATAAAGTAGTGGAAGCAGCTCTGGAGCCCTTGCAGGGCAGAATTGATCATGCAAGCCTGCTTTCTGCAAGTGACGCTCATCCAACTTAACCTCTCATCAACCTTCAATTTTAAGACTTTTGCAATATTTTGCATTTAGAAGAGATTTCCAATGAGTGTGTGTGTGTGTGGGGGGGGGGGGAGGGGGGCATGTGTTTTATTGTATTTTTTTTTTCTTTTTTTTCTTTTTTTTTTTTCATTAAGCACTTTCATAAAAACTTACGTTTATAGAAATAATACCCAAAGTAATTTAGGGCCCATTAATTGAAAACATTATTTGGTGTATGTAATTTTAAGGGCTAGGTGTTCCTCTCCATATATTAAATAACTGATATTTGTTTGTTATTTCTATGGAAACCATCTACCAATAACAGGGTAGGAGCCTACTTCTCCATATAAGCACTTTACTAGTGTTCGCACAGTAGTCACCTGCCTACTCTAGGGCTCTTCCAAATGTGAGGCTTGTGCTCTTTCAGGTGAGGGTATTATACCCCTCCAGCTGATAAAGAAAAATATAGTGGCACTATTAAAATGTTCATGCCTTAACAACCCCAACATCTTAAAAGGGAATTTGCATATTCTGTTTTTTTTTATTAAAAAAAAGGGTATTATACCCATTTAACTGATATTTTTAATGTCGCTACAAGTTTACTCTGTACTGAACATGCTTAGTTCTAATATTGAGATGTTTGGTACAGTGAGACTGCAATATTAGAATAAAACCAAAGTAAGTTCAGACTTTACAGAATGGGATTACTTCTAATATTATGATTGTTCTCTACCAAACATTATATTTAAATAAATAATTAATAACTGTAAAATTCAGGCAGAAATAAGGTAACTGACTTTCAATGTATTACATTTTTATTACATTTTACACTACTAAATAATTTTTAAAAAGTTAACATCTAAAAATATAAAATAATTAATATATATTATAAATAGAGCACTATTAAAGGGACGTGAAACCCAAGTTTTTTCTTTCATGATTTAGAAAGAGCATGCAATTATAAACAACTTTTTAATTTGCTTGTATTATCTAATTTGCTTCATTCTCTTGATATTCTTTGCTTAAAAGCATATCTTGATATGCTCAGTAGCTGCTGATTGGTAGATGCACATAGATGCTTTGTGTGATTGGCTCACCCATGTGCATTGCTATTTCTTCACCAAAGATATCAAAAGAATTAAGCAAATTAGATAATAGAAGTAATTTGGAAAGTTATTTAAAATTGTATTCTCTACCTGAATCATGAAGTATTTTTTGGGGGGTTTAGTGTCCCTTTAATATGCAGGATTTTGTAGCATGCCTCATAGAAGTCTATGGGGAAAAGGGAGTTAGCGAGTTCCAAATGTTAGCACCTTAGTCTTTCACTCACACTCTAACATCGTACGTACTTTAAACTTGTAATATCAGTGCAAAATTAGGACCTCTATTTATTAAACTTGAGTGGTGTATTCATTCAATGGTGCTAATATTTTTGCACTCTGCTTGTAAATAGCCCTTAGGGGCATATTTATCAAAGTGCGTGCGGACATGATACGATGTAGCATATCATGTCCACTGCACATCGATAAAAATATATCATTGCACAAGCAGTTCACCAGAACTGCTTGTGCAATACCGCCCCCTGCAGATTCGCAACCAATTGGCCACTAGTAGGGGGTGTCAATAAACCCGTTATCAACCAAAAGACAGGAAAATCAAAACAAAACAAAAAAATAACTTGCACCCTGTTTTTAACCCCTTAACCACCAAGAACGTACGCCACACGTCCTCAAAAAAAATGCAGTTAATGACCGAGGACGTGTGGCGTACGTCCTTGGTCTGGAAAGCAGCTGGAAGCGATCCTGCTCGCTTCCAGCTGCTTTCCGGTTATTGCAGTGATGCCTCGATATGGAGGCATCCTGCAATAACCCCCCTTGGCCATCCGATGCAGAGAGAGCCACTCTGTGGCCCTCTCTGCACCGGACATCGATGGCCGGTATCGTTGGTGGGTGGGAGCCGACTTGGGAGGCGGGTGGGCGGCCATCGGTGAGATCTGGAAGGTGGAGGGGGGCGGGATCGGGGGCGGAGCCTTCGGGGACGCGCACGGGCACGCGCGCGTGCACGGGGGGTGGCGGGTGGGAGCCGCTACACTACAGAAAAAAATTTAAAAGTAAAATGTCAAATAAAATTAAATACACTTATTTTTTCCAAAGCATCTAAGGGATCTGGAAGGGGTGGGGGGTTGGTATTGGGGGGGGGGGGGAAGCTACACAACAGAAAAGGGACATTTTTTAATAAAAAAAAAAAGCATATTATTCACTAAAATGGGTACTGGCAGACAGCTGCCAGTACCCAAGATGGCGCACATTAAGTCAGAGGGGGAGGGTTAGAGAGCTGTTTGGTGGGGGATCAGTGAGGTTGGGGGCTAAGGGGGATCCTACACAGAAGCATATGTAAATATGCAAAAAAAATGCACAAAAAAGCCCAAATTTTCCTTTTATTTTAGTACTGGCAGAGTTTCTGCCAGTACTTAAGATGGCGGGGACATTTGTGGGGTAGGGGAGGGAAGAGAGATGTTTGGGAGGGATCAGGGGGTCTGATGTTTCAGGTGGGAGGCTGATCTTTACACTAAAGCTAAAATTAACCCTGCAAGCTCCCTACAAGCTACCTAATTAACCCCTTCACTGCTAGCCATAATACATGTGTGATGTGCAGCGCCATTTAGCAGGATTCTACAGGGAGTGCAGAATTATTAGGCAAATGAGTATTTTGACCACATCATCCTCTTTATGCATGTTGTCTTACTCCAAGCTGTATAGGCTCGAAAGCCTACTACCAATGAAGCATATTAGGTGATGTGCATCCCTGTAATGAGAAGGGTTGTAGTCTAATGACATCAACACCCTATATCAGGTGTGCATAATTATTAGGCAACTTCCTTTCCTTTGGCAAAATGGGTCAAAAGAAGGACTTGACAGGCTCAGAAAAGTAAAAAATAGTGAGATATCTTGCAGAAGGATGCAGCACTCTTAAAATTGCAAAGCTTCTGAAGCGTGATCATCGAACAGTCAAGCGTTTCATTCAAAATAGTCAACAGGGTCGCAAGAAGCGTGTGGAAAAACCAAGGCGCAAAATAACTGCCCATGAACTGAGAAAAGTCAAGCGTGCAGCTGCCAAGATGCCACTTGCCACCAGTTTGGCCATATTTCAGAGCTGCAACATCACTGGAGTGCCCAAAAGCACAAGGTGTGCAATACTCAGAGACATGGCCAAGGTAAGAAAGGCTGAAAGACGGCCACCACTGAACAAGACACACAAGCTGAAACGTCAAGACAAGACACACAAGCTGAAACGTCAAGACTGGGCCAAGAAATATCTCAAGACTGATTTTCTAAGGTTTTATGGACTGATGAAATGAGAGTGAGTCTTGATGGGCCAGATGGATGGGCCCGTGGCTGGATTGGTAAAGGGCAGAGAGCTCCAGTCCGACTCAGACGCCAGCAAGGTGGAGGTGGAGTACTGGTTTGGGCTGGTATCATCAAAGATGAGCTTGTGGGGCCTTTTCGGGTTGAGGATGGAGTCAAGCTCAACTCCCAGTCCTACTGCCAGTTTCTGGAAGACACCTTCTTCAAGCAGTGGTACAGGAAGAATTCTGCATCCTTCAAGAAAAACATGATTTTCATGCAGGACAATGCTCCATCACACGCGTCCAAGTACTCCACAGCGTGGCTGGCAAGAAAGGGTATAAAAGAAGAAAATCTAATGACATGGCCTCCTTGTTCACCTGATCTGAACCCCATTGAGAACCTGTGGTCCATCATCAAATGTGAGATTTACAAGGAGGGAAAACAGTACACCTCTCTGAACAGTGTCTGGGAGGCTGTGGTTGCTGCTGCACGCAATGTTGATGGTGAACAGATCAAAACACTGACAGAATCCATGGATGGCAGGCTTTTGAGTGTCCTTGCAAAGAAAGGTGGCTATATTGGTCACTGATTTGTTTTTGTTTTGTTTTTGAATGTCAGAAATGTATATTTGTGAATGTTGAGATGTTATATTGGTTTCACTGGTAAAAATAAATAATTGAAATGGGTATATATTTGTTTTTTGTTAAGTTGCCTAATAATTATGCACAGTAATAGTCACCTGCACACACAGATATCCCCCTAAAATAGCTATAACTAAAAACAAACTAAAAACTACTTCCAAAACTATTCAGCTTTGATATTAATGAGTTTTTTGGGTTCTTTGAGAACATGGTTGTTGTTCAATAATAAAATGAATCCTCAAAAATACAACTTGCCTAATAATTCTGCACTCCCTGTAATTACCAAAACGCAACGCCAAAGTCATATATGTCTGCTATTTCTGAACAAAGGGGATCCCAGAGAAGCATTTACAACCATTTGTGCCATAATTGCACAAGCTGTTTGTAAATGATTTCAGTGAGAAACCTAAAATTGTGAAAAATTTAACGTTTTTTTTAATTTGATCGCATTTGGCGGTGAAATGGTGGCATGAAATATACCAAAATGGGCCTAGATCAATACTTGGGGTTGTCTACTACACTACACTAAAGCTAAAATTAACCCTAGAAGCTCCCTACATGCTCCCTAATTAACCCCTTCACTGCTGGGCATAATACATGTGTGGTGCGCAGTGGCATTTAGCGGCCTTCTAATTACCAAAAAGCAATGCCAAAGCCATATATGTCTAATATTTCTGAACAAAGGGGATCCCAGAGAAGAATTTACAACCATTTGTGCCATAATTGCACAAGCAGTTTGTAAATAATTTCAGTGAGAAACTGAAAGTTTGTGAAAAAAATTGTGAAAAAGTGAACGATTTTTTGTATTTGATCGCATTTGGCGGTGAAATGGTGGCATGAAATATACCAAAATGGGCCTAGATCAATACTTTGGGATGTCTTCTAAAAAAAAATATATACATGTCAATGGATATTCAGGGATTCCTGAAAGATATCAATGTCCCAATGTAACTAGCGCTAATTTTGAAAAAAAATGGTTTGAAAATAGCAAAGTGCTACTTGTATTTATGGCCCTATAAGTTACAAAAAAAGCAAAGAACATGTTAACATTTGGTATTTCTAAACTCAGGACAAAATTTAGAAACTATTTAGCATGGGTGTTTTTTGGTGGTTGTAGATATGTAACAGATTTTGGGGTTCAAAGTTAGAAAAAGTTTGTTTTTTTTCCATTTTTCCTCATATTTTATAATTTTTTTATAGTAAATGATAAGATATGATGAAAATAATGGTATTTTTAGAAAGTCCATTTAATGGCGAGAAAAACGGTATATAATATGTGTGGGTACAGTAAATGAGGAAGAGAAAAATTTCAGCTAAACACAAACACCGCAGAAATGTAAAAGTAGCCTTGGTCCCAAACGGACAGAAAATGGAAAAGTGCTCTGGTCACTAAGGGGTTAAGGAACTCTGCAGGTATTTTGTGCCAAACATGTTGGAGAACTAACCACAGATCTTCTGTGTATTTAGGCAGCTTCCTTTGCTTCTGTCTCTTCATGTAATAGCAGATGATGTTGAGATCAGGGCTCTGTGGGGCAATACCATTACTTCCAGGATTCCTTGTTCTTCGTTACACTGAAGATTATTCTGTGACTATATGTTTGGGGTCATTGTCATGCTGCAGAATAAATGTGGGGCCAATCAGATGCCTCCCTGGTGGTATTGAATAATGACAAGTATCTTTCTGTACTTCTCAGCATTGAGAAAACCATTAATTCTGACCAAATCCCATTTTAAGAAATGCAATCCTACACTTGTTAGCACCTTAGTCTTTCACTCACACTCTAACATCGTACGTACTTTAAACTTGTAATATCAGTGCAAAATTAGGACCTCTATTTATTAAACTTGAGTGGTGTATTCATTCAATGGTGCTAATATTTTTGCACTCTGCTTGTAAATAGCCCTTAGGGGCATATTTATCAAAGTGCGTGCGGACATGATACGATGTAGCATATCATGTCCACTGCACATCGACAAAAATATATCATTGCACAAGCAGTTCACCAGAACTGCTTGTGCAATACCGCCCCCTGCAGATTCGCAACCAATTGGCCACTAGTAGGGGGTGTCAATAAACCCGTTATCAACCAAAAGACAGGAAAATCAAAACAAAACAAAAAAATAACTTGCACCCTGTTTTTAACCCCTTAACGACCAAGGACGTACGCCACACGTCCTCAAAAAAAATGCAGTTAATGACCGAGGACGTGTGGCGTACGTCCTTGGTCTGGAAAGCAGCTGGAAGCGATCCTGCTCGCTTCCAGCTGCTTTCCGGTTATTGCAGTGATGCCTCGATATGGAGGCATCCTGCAATAACCCCCCTTGGCCATCCGATGCAGAGAGAGCCACTCTGTGGCCCTCTCTGCACCGGACATCGATGGCCGGTATCGTTGGTGGGTGGGAGCCGACTTGGGAGGTGGGTGGGCGGCCATCGGTGAGATCTGGAAGGTGGAGGGGGGCGGGATTGGGGGCGGAGCCTTCGGGGACGCGCACGGGCGCGCGCGCGTGCACGGGGGGTGGCGGGTGGGAGCCGCTACACTACAGAAAAAAAATTAAAAGTAAAATGTCAAATAAAATTAAATACACTTATTTTTTCCAAAGCATCTAAGGGATCTGGAAGGGGTGGGGGGTTGGTATGGGGGGGGGGGGAGCTACACTACAGAAAAGGGACATTTTTTAATAAAAAAAAAAGCATATTATTCACTAAAATGGGTACTGGCAGACAGCTGCCAGTACCCAAGATGGCGCACATTAAGTCAGAGGGGGAGGGTTAGAGAGCTGTTTGGTGGGGGATCAGTGAGGTTGGGGGCTAAGGGGGATCCTACACAGAAGCATATGTAAATATGCAAAAAAATGCACAAAAAAGCCCAAATTTTCCTTTTATTTTAGTACTGGCAGAGTTTCTGCCAGTACTTAAGATGGCGGGACATTTGTGGGGTAGGGGAGGGAAGAGAGATGTTTGGGAGGGATCAGGGGGTCTGATGTTTCAGGTGGGAGGCTGATCTTTACACTAAAGCTAAAATTAACCCTGCAAGCTCCCTACAAGCTACCTAATTAACCCCTTCACTGCTAGCCATAATACACGTGTGATGTGCAGCGCCATTTAGCAGCATTCTACAGGGAGTGCAGAATTATTAGGCAAATGAGTATTTTGACCACATCATCCTCTTTATGCATGTTGTCTTACTCCAAGCTGTATAGGCTCGAAAGCCTACTACCAATTAAGCATATTAGGTGATGTGCATCCCTGTAATGAGAAGGGGTGTGGTCCAATGACATCAACACCCTATATCAGGTGTGCATAATTATTAGGCAACTTCCTTTCCTTTGGCAAAATGGGTCAAAAGAAGGACTTGACAGGCTCAGAAAAGTCAAAAATAGTGAGATATCTTGCAGAAGGATGCAGCACTCTTAAAATTGCAAAGCTTCTGAAGCGTGATCATCGAACAATCAAGCGTTTCATTCAAAATAGTCAACAGGGTCGCAAGAAGCGTGTGGAAAAACCAAGGCGCAAAATAACTGCCCATGAACTGAGAATAGTCAAGCGTGCAGCTGCCAAGATGCCACTTGCCACCAGTTTGGCCATATTTCAGAGCTGCAACATCACTGGAGTGCCCAAAAGCACAAGGTGTGCAATACTCAGAGACATGGCCAAGGTAAGAAAGGCTGAAAGACGGCCACCACTGAACAAGACACACAAGCTGAAACGTCAAGACTGGGCCAAGAAATATCTCAAGACTGATTTTCTAAGGTTTTATGGACTGATGAAATGAGAGTGAGTCTTGATGGGCCAGATGGATGGGCCCGTGGCTGGATTGGTAAAGGGCAGAGAGCTCCAGTCCGACTCAGACACCAGCAAGGTGGAGGTGGAGTACTGGTTTGGGCTGGTATCATCAAAGATGAGCTTGTGGGGCCTTTTCGGGTTGAGGATGGAGTCAAGCTCAACTCCCAGTCCTACTGCCAGTTTCTGGATGACACCTTCTTCAAGCAGTGGTACAGGAAGAAGTCTGCATCCTTCAAGAAAAACATGATTTTCATGCAGGACAATGCTCCATCACACGCGTCCAAGTACTCCACAGCGTGGCTGGCAAGAAAGGGTATAAAAGAAGAAAATCTAATGACATGGCCTCCTTGTTCACCTGATCTGAACCCCATTGAGAACCTGTGGTCCATCATCAAATGTGAGATTTACAAGGAGGGAAAACAGTACACCTCTCTGAACAGTGTCTGGGAGGCTGTGGTTGCTGCTGCACGCAATGTTGATGGTGAACAGATCAAAACACTGACAGAATCCATGGATGGCAGGCTTTTGAGTGTCCTTGCAAAGAAAGGTGGCTATATTGGTCACTGATTTGTTTTTGTTTTGTTTTTGAATGTCAGAAATGTATATTTGTGAATGTTGAGATGTTATATTGGTTTCACTGGTAAAAATAAATAATTGAAATGGGTATATATTTGTTTTTTGTTAAGTTGCCTAATAATTATGCACAGTAATAGTCACCTGCACACACAGATATCCCCCTAAAATAGCTATAACTAAAAACAAACTAAAAACTACTTCCAAAACTATTCAGCTTTGATATTAATGAGTTTTTTGGGTTCTTTGAGAACATGGTTGTTGTTCAATAATAAAATGAATCCTCAAAAATACAACTTGCCTAATAATTCTGCACTCCCTGTAATTACCAAAAAGCAACGCCAAAGTCATATATGTCTGCTATTTCTGAACAAAGGGGATCCCAGAGAAGCATTTACAACCATTTGTGCCATAATTGCACAAGCTGTTTGTAAATGATTTCAGTGAGAAACCTAAAATTGTGAAAAATTTAACGTTTTTTTTAATTTGATCGCATTTGGCGGTGAAATGGTGGCATGAAATATACCAAAATGGGCCTAGATCAATACTTGGGGTTGTCTACTACACTACACTAAAGCTAAAATTAACCCTAGAAGCTCCCTACATGCTCCCTAATTAACCCCTTCACTGCTGGGCATAATACACGTGTGGTGCGCAGTGGCATTTAGCGGCCTTCTAATTACCAAAAAGCAATGCCAAAGCTATATATGTCTAATATTTCTGAACAAAGGGGATCCCAGAGAAGAATTTACAACCATTTGTGCCATAATTGCACAAGCAGTTTGTAAATAATTTCAGTGAGAAACTGAAAGTTTGTGAAAAAAATTGTGAAAAAGTGAACGATTTTTTGTATTTGATCGCATTTGGCGGTGAAATGGTGGCATGAAATATACCAAAATGGGCCTAGATCAATACTTTGGGATGTCTTCTAAAAAAAAAATATATACATGTCAATGGATATTCAGGGATTCCTGAAAGATATCAAGTGTCCCAATGTAACTAGCGCTAATTTTGAAAAAAAATGGTTTGAAAATAGCAAAGTGCTACTTGTATTTATGGCCCTATAAGTTACAAAAAAAGCAAAGAACATGTTAACATTTGGTATTTCTAAACTCAGGACAAAATTTAGAAACTATTTAGCATGGGTGTTTTTTGGTGGTTGTAGATATGTAACAGATTTTGGGGTTCAAAGTTAGAAAAAGTTTGTTTTTTTCCATTTTTCCTCATATTTTATAATTTTTTTATAGTAAATGATAAGATATGATGAAAATAATGGTATTTTTAGAAAGTCCATTTAATGGCGAGAAAAACGGTATATAATATGTGTGGGTACAGTAAATGAGGAAGAGGAAAATTTCAGCTAAACACAAACACCGCAGAAATGTAAAAGTAGCCTTGGTCCCAAACGGACAGAAAATGGAAAAGTGCTCTGGTCACTAAGGGGTTAAGGAACTCTGCAGGTATTTTGTGCCAAACATGTTGGAGAACTAACCACAGATCTCCTGTGTATTTAGGCAGCTTCCTTTTCTTCTGTCTCTTCATGTAATAGCAGATGATGTTGAGATCAGGGCTCTGTGGGGCAATACCATTACTTCCAGGATTCCTTGTTCTTCGTTACACTGAAGATTATTCTGTGACTATATGTTTGGGGTCATTGTCATGCTGCAGAATAAATGTGGGGCCAATCAGATGCCTCCCTGGTGGTATTGAATAATGACAAGTATCTTTCTGTACTTCTCAGCATTGAGAAAACCATTAATTCTGACCAAATCCCATTTTAAGAAATGCAATCCTACACTTGCAAAGGCTATCCACCATGCTTCTCCAGCCCTTTGGTGAATGAACTGCCATCTTCTTCAGCTAATATTTCAAATTTGTACTCATCAGCCGAGATCACCTGCTGCCATTTTTCTTCGCCCAAGTTACTGTGTTATTGTGCATAGTTGAGTCACCTGGCCTTGCTTCCACATCGGAGGTATGGCTTTTTTTCCCATGAAGTCAACTTCTGACGAGACTTCTCCATAGTAGATGAGTGCACCAGGGTCCCACTGGTTTATGCCAATTCTGAGTTGATGACACTTCTGATTGTGAGGGGAAGAAAGCATGATGTATCTTTCTTTGTGCTTCTTTAAAAGAGCTTGGAGAGAATATCTAGAAACTCCTGGCTGTTTGGAAATTTCTGTCTGGGAGAGACCATGTTGAAGCAGGATAACTACATT
This sequence comes from Bombina bombina, assembly GCF_027579735.1. NCBI lineage: Eukaryota > Metazoa > Chordata > Amphibia > Anura > Bombinatoridae > Bombina > Bombina bombina. Next base: position 201,504,145 of record NC_069504.1, read on the forward strand.
GTCTATTGTTGCTGTGCTCAGTCTTGCCATAGTGTATGTTGTTTTCAAACATTAAACTGTCTTCAGCAACCTCAACTTGTTATCAGAGTTTGGCTCTTCCTCACCCAGGTTTATTCCTCTTAAATGGCTTTTTTTTCAATTAATTATTGTGTTTCAACCTACATAATAAATGAATGATCATTAGCAACTGTTTCATATATTTGTTTTAAAATTGTTTTATCGTGCACCTGGCTATATGCTTACAAAATCCCTAGCTTTGCGCAAATATACCCAGAAGAATTGATGCTGTTTTGAAGACAAAAAGTGATCATCTTACCCAAGACTATTGATTTGATATAGAATTTTATTCTGTTCACTCTCTTTGCATTTTGTTAATTAAGAAAATAAAAAAAGATATAAAAGATTAGCATTTCTATTTTTGAAAGTATTTTTTTTTCTTTACAGCATTTTTTCACACCTGCTTAAAACTTAAGCACTGTATGTATATATTCATTTTATTATTGCACTATTGTTTGTATATGACTGTGTGTTTAACCTCTGCAAAGGCACTAAACACATACTTAAAGTGAAGGTCCATTTTGATGAATTAGCTCCCGGTTTTTAATAAACCTATTAAAAACAAGGACACTTTAATTCATCAAAATTGACATTTCACTGTTTTCTTCAAAACTTTTAATCCTGGCAGCCGCTCCAGCACTTCCTCCTCCCGTCGCAAGCCATCTTCGCGGGTCCAAAATGACGAATCTGGCTTCCTCCAATCACAGCGTTGCATCAGACCAAGGTTCCCCCGAGGGGGAGCAGCTGTGATTGGAGGAAGCCTGATTCATCATTTCTGAAGTCTGCAGAGGCTTCCGACGGCCAAAGGAATCGCTGGAGCGGCATTCAGGATTAAAAGGTACGTTTTTGAAGAAAACAGTGAAATGTCAATTTTGATTAATTAAAGTGCCCTTGTTTTTATTAGGTTTATTAAAACCGGGCACTAATTCATCAAAATAGACCTTCACTTTAATGTCAGCCCCTAGACAGATATGTGCTACAGGGAGCAAGCTGAAAACTTCTGATAAGCAAATGACAAGAGACAAATGTGTGTAGCCACCTATTATCAACTAGCTCTCAGTAGTCTAAGGTATGTACAAAGTAAATTCTTAAAATGACATATTCTGAATAGATTAGTCTGTTTAATTTTAGTTGAATTTAATAACATGATTTCTGATCTGGGCCGCAATCCGATATACGGCGCAGGTTTCGGCGCAAGCGTGGAAACCTGCGCCGCCCGTAGTTTCAGCTGGCAACTCAAGCTATCTCATATGCGGCGCCGTCAGATGCTAAAGAGCCGTAAGTCTGACAAACCAGAGATGTCCAGAAATCTGCGTAAGTACACATTTCTGGAGTCGCCAGTGACTTACGGCACTTTAGAAACTGCCACCGCATAAAAAACCTAACTAAGTTATTAAATCACCCGTACTGTCTAACACGCCTCCCAAACATAGCCCGACACGTATACCCCTCTATCCGCAATCCCCCCTCTCACTCCTAACAATAAATATATTAACCCCTAATCCGCCGCTCGCGGACCCCGCCGCCAGCTACATTATCTATATTACCCCCTAATGTGAGCCCCCTTCACCGCCGCTACCTATTTTAACTATATTACCCCCTAATGTGAGCCCCCTACCCCGCCGCCACCTACATTAACTATGTTACCCCTTAATTTGATCCCCCTACACCACCGCCACCTATGTAAACTATATTAACCCCTAATATGATCCCCCTACACTGCCGCCACCTATTTAAACTATATTAACCCCTAATCTGACCCCCTTACACCGCTGCCACCTATATTAAAATTATTAACCCCTAATCTAATCCCCCTTACACCGCCGCTACCTATATTAAATTAAATAACCCCTAATCTAATCCCCATATACCGCCGCCACCTATATTAAATTAATTAACCCCTAATCTAATCCCCCTATACCACCGCCACCTATATTAAATTAATTAACCCCTAATCTAATCCCCCTATACCGCCGCCACCTATATTAAATTAATTAAACCATAATCTAATCCCCCTATACCGCCGCCACCTATATTAAATTAATTAACCCCTAAAATACTAAAATTTCCCTACCACTAAACCTAAGTCTAACCCTACAAATGGCCCTGAAAAGCGTTTTTTGCGTGGCATTGCCCCAAAGTAACCAGCTCTATTGCCAGCCCTTAAAAAGGCTTTTTGGGGGGCATTGCCCCAAAGTAATCAGCTCTTTTACTAGCCATTAAAAGGGCTTTTTGCGGGGCATTGTCACAAAGTAATCAGCTCTTTTGCCTGTAATCTAAATCCCCCTATACCGCCGCCACCTATAATAAATGTATTACCCCCTAATCTAATCCCCCTACATCGCCGCCACCTATATTAAATATATTAACTCTAATTATATTAGGGTTAATATAGTTAATATAGTTATTATATTATATATATATTAACTATATTAACCCTATCTAACTCTAACACCAATAACTTAATTATTATTAAAATAAATCTAAATAATAATAATAATATTAACTAAATTATTCCTATTTAAAACTAAATACTTACCTATAAAATAAACCCTAAGATAGCTACAATATAATTAATAATTACATTGTAGCTAATTTAGGGTTTATATTTATTTTACAGGTAACTGGGTATTTATTTTAACTAGGTACAATAGCTATTAAATAGTTAATAACTATTTAATAGCTACCTAGTTAAAATAATTACCAATTTACCTGTAAAATAAATCCTAACCTAAGTTACAAATACACCTACACTATCAATAAATTAAATAAACTACAAATATCTAAACTAAAATACAATTAAATACACTAAACTAAATTACAAAAAAAACAAACACTAAATTACAAAAAAATAAAAAAAAAGATTACAAGAATTTTAAGCTAATTACACCTACTAATAAAATAACAAAGCCCCCAAAAATAAAAATAAAAATCTCTACCCTAATCTAAATTACAAAAACAAACAGCTCTATTACCAGCCCTTAAAAGGGCCTTTTGTGGGACATTGCCCCAAAGTAATCAGCTCTTTTGCCTGTAAAAAAAACAACAACCCCCCATTACAACCCACCCATACCCCCACCCAATCCGCCCTTAAAAAACCTAAGTCTAACCCCCAAGTGCTCCTTACCTGTCCTGAAGACCAGCGGGGAAGGTCCTGTTCCAAGTGGAAAAATCTTCTTCCAGGCGACGACATCTTCTTCTTCCAGGATCCAGCCGGCGCGGAGTGGAGTAGTTGAAGACTGATGACCGCTGAGCTGAAGACCGTCCATCTGGAACTGAAGACCGGCGATGCTGGAACTGAAGGCTGCTGGAACTGAAGACCGGAGACAGAGCGTGGAGGATCCTCTTCATACGATAGCCGCCGTACACTAAATAGGAATTCAAGGGACGTGATTAAAAATGGCGTCCCTTGAATTCCTATTGGCTGATTTGAGCCTTCAAATTCAAATCAGCCAATCGGATGCAATCTACTCTAATTCTATTGGCTGATTTGAATAGCCAATAGAATAAAAGCTACTGTAATTATATTGGCTATTCTAATCAGCCAATAGAATTACAGTAGCTCTTATTCTATTGGCTATTCAAATCAGCCAATAGAATTAAAGTAGCTCTCATCCGATTGGCTGATTTGAATTTGAAGTCTCAAATCAGCCAATAGGAATTCAAGGGACGCCATTTTTAATCGCGTACCTTGAATTCCTATTCAGTGTACGGCGGCGATCGTATGAAGAGGATCCTCCACGCTCCGGCTCGAGTCTTCAGTTCCAGAGGTCTTTCAGTTCCAGTATCGCCGGTCTTCAGTTCCAGATGGACGGTCATCAGCTCCGCGGTCATCGGTCTTCAACTCCTCCACTCCGCGCCGGCTGGATCCTGGAAGAAGAAGATGTCGCCGCCTGGAACAGGACCTGCTCCGCCGGTCTTCAGGACAGGTAAGGAGCACTTGGGGGTTAGACTTAGGTTTTTTAATGGGGGATTGGGTGGGTTAGAGTAGAGGTATGTGGGTGGTGGGTTGTAATGGGGGGGTTGTTGTGTTTTTACAGGCAAAAGAGCTGATTACTTTGGGGCAATGCCCCACAAAAGGCCCTTTTAAGGGCTGGTAATAGAGCTGTTTACTTTTGTAATTTAGATTAGGGTAGGGAATTTTTTTTTATTTTGGGGGGCTTTGTTATTTTATTAGGGGGGCCTAGAATAGGTGTAATTAGCTTAAAAATCTTGTAATCTTTTTTTATTTTTTGTAATTTAGTGGTTTTTTTTTTTTTTGTAATTTAGTTTAGTGTATTTAATTGTATTTTAGTTTAGATATTTGTAGTTTATTTAATTTATTGATAGTGTAGGTGCATTTGTAAGTTAGGTTAGGATTTATTTTACAGGTAAATTGGTAATTATTTTAACTAGGTAGCTATTAAATAGTTATTAACTGTTTAATAGCTATTGTACCTAGTTAAAATAAATACCAAGTTACCTGTAAAATAAATGTAAAATAAATATTTGTAGTTTATTTCATTTATTGATAGTGTAGGTGTATTTGTAACTTAAGTTAGGATTTATTTTACAGGTAAATTGGTAATTATTTTAACTAGGCAGCTATTAAATAGTTATTAACTATTTAATAGCTATTGTACCTAGTTAAAATAAATACCAAGTTACCTGTAAAATAAATATAAACCCTAAAATAGCTACAATGTAATTATTAATTATATTGTAGCTATCTTAGGGTTTATTTTATAGGTAAGTATTTAGTTTTAAATGGAATAATTTAGTTAATATTATTAATATTATTTAGATTTATTTTAATAATAATTAAGTTAGGGGTGTTAGAGTTAGATAGGGTTAATATAGTTAAAGGGACATGAGAGCCAATTTTTTTCTTTAATGATTTAGAAAGAGCATGTCATTTCAAACAACTTTCTAATTTACTACTATTATCTAATTTGCTTCATTCTCTTGATATCACTTGCTGAAAAGCATATGTAGATATGCTCAGTAGCTGCTGATTGGTTTTTGCACCTAGAGGCCTTGTGTGATTGGCTCCCCATGTGCATTGCTATTTCTTCAACAAAGGATATCTAAAGAATTGAGCAAATTAGATAATAGAAGTAAATTGGAAAGTTGTTTAAAATTGCATGCCCTATCTAAATCATGAAAGTTTAATTTTGACTAGACTTTAATATATATAATATAACAACTATATTAACTATATTAACCCTAATATAATTAGGGTTAATATAGTTAATATAGGTGGCGGCGGTGTAGGGGGGTCAGATTAGGGGGTAATACATTTATTATAGGTGGCGGCAGTATAGGGGGATTTAGATTACAGGCAAAAGAGCTGATTACTTTCTGACAATGCCCCGCAAAAAGCCCTTTTAAGGGCTGGTAAAAGAGCTGATTACTTTGGGGCAATGCCCCGCAAAAAGCCCTTTTAAGGGCTGGCAATAGAGCTGGTTACTTTGGGGCAATGTCACGCAAAAAGCCCTTTTCATGGCTATTTGTAGGGTTAGACTTAGCTTTAGTGGTAGGGAAATTTTAGTATTTTAGGGGTTAATTAATTTAATATAGGTGGTGGCAGCGGTATAGGGGGATTAGATTAGGGGTTAATAAATTTACTATAGGTGGCGGCGGTGTAGGGGGATTAGATTAGGGGTTAATATATTTAAAATAGGTGGCGACGGTGTAGGTGGATTAGATTAGGGGTTAATACATTTAAAATAGGTGGCGGCGGTGTAGGGGGATTTAGATTACAGGCAAAAGAGCTGATTACTTTGTGACAATGCCCAGCAAAAAGCCCTTTTAAGGGCTGGTAAAAGAGCTGGTTACTTTGGGGCAATGCCCCTTAAAAGGCCCTTTTAAGGGCTGGTAATAGAGCTGGTTACTTTGGTGCAAAACCTCGCAAAAAGCCCTTTTCAGGGCTATTTTTAATTTAGTTTAGGGTAGGGACAGTTTAGTATTTTAGGGGATAATAAATTTATTATAGGTGGCGGCGGTGTAGGGGGATTAGATTAGGGGTTAATACATTTAATATAGATGGCGGCGGTGTAGGGAGAATACATTAGGGGTTGATAATTTTAATGTAGGTGTCGACGGTGTAGGGGGCTCACATTAAGGTTAGACATTTAATGTAGGTGGCGGCGGGGTCCGGAAGCGGCGGTTTAGGGGTTAAACACTTTATTAGGGATTGCGGCGGGGGATCTCGGTTGACAGGTAGATAGACATTGCGCATGCGTTAGGTGTTTTATTTTGCAGCTAGTTTAGGGAGTTACGGGGCTCCGATACACAGCATAAGGCTTACTATGCCTGCAATTTGTGGTGAGGTGAAAATGGAGTAAGATTTCTCCATTTTCGCCAAGTAAATCCTTACGCTGTATATTGGATACCAAACTGCGCTGGTTTGGTATACCTGTCTATGGGCCAAAAAACTACGGCTGAAGGCAGAAATATACGAGCGTAACTTCTATGTTACGCCGTATATGTGATACCAAACCAGCACAAAATTTGGCGTCGCCGGTTTTTGCGGGCGACGATTTATATTGGATCGCGGCCTTGGTGTCAAGTATATCTAAATAAATGGTTTTCAAACCTGTCCACAGGGCTGCCTAACAGGTCACATTTTGATGATGTGGAATAATCAGCTGATTAGTAACCATGGTTATTTTACCTACTCTCATCCAAGGTAATCCTGAAAATCTTGCCTGTTGCAGAGGCCTGAGGAAAGTTTGAAAACCAGTGCTCTAAACCTATGGAATAAGCTTGATACCTCTAAGACACTGTTTTTAAAACCTCTCATCAGGCCTCCCCAACAGGCCAGGTTTTCAGGATTACCTTGGGTGAGAGCAGGTAAAATAACTAGGTTTACTAATCATCTGATTATTTCACCTGTGCTCTAGGTTCAGATATCCTCAAAATGTGGCCTGTTAGGGAGACCTGGGGACAGGTTTGAAATCCAGTGCTCTAAGAGCTTTAATGAAATATGAATTGTTACAGTATTTATTTTGATATTACAATTTAGTAAGAGTTCCTACTGCTACAATTGAGCTCATTAAAATCCATAAATAAATAAATTTATAGTTACACAGAAATCTTAAGGAACAGCTTGTCAATTAAGCAGCTTTTAACTTTAAAGAAGATGTTTTCATGGTTAAAACAAGTATGTAAAAAAAAGACTCTTCTGCATTCTAAATAATAGAAATAAACACGTTACATTACAGTTTGCCTTTAAAATCACAGAGCTGCATTATTTATTATCTCATGATGATGATGTAAAAATGTGTTAATTCTGCTTATTATGCTGAATTAATGGGGTCGATTTACTAAAGTGCGGACGGACATTAGTCCATTAAACCCTTTAATAATATTGTATCAGATAAGAAGGGCTTGTGATTAATGTCAGCAACATGTAACTGGACTGTGATAAAATCCCTATTTCAATAAATCCAAATACAAATAAAAGAAGTTTTTTTTTTACCAATAACACACAATTTTTTTTTTTTTATAAAATCATTAAACCTCCAGATGTGCTTTCTTTCTATATTGTTCACTTTTAGGGGCCAATTTATTAAAGTGCGGATGGACATAATACGATTTAGCATAACATGTCCGTCGCACAGCGATAAATGCCGACAGCGATAAATGCCGACAGCATCTGCTGTCGGCATTTATCATTGCACAAGCAGTTCTTGTGAACTGCTTGTGCAATGCTGCCCCCTTCAGATTCACGGCCAATCGGCCACTAGTAGGGGGTGTCAATCAGCCTGATCGTATAGGATCAGGCGAATTGATGTCCGTAGCCTCAGACCAGGAGGACAAGTTAGACCGCTGCTTCATAACTACTGTTTCCGGCGAGCCTGAAGGCTTGCCGGAAACAGGGGCATCAAGCTCCATTAGGCGCTTGAAAATTCGGCCCCTATCTCATGATAATGTAGCTGATGATGATTATGCTTATGAAAATATTAACACTTCCAGGTTTGATTAAACCAATATAAGTAAGCACATTTTTACTCTCTCGTTTTCTCTCTTCTTTTTCTCTCAACCTTTTCTCTCTTTCTCTCTCTTTTTTAATACAGTTGAAACCAATACACTATCAGGTGCATTATTATTGGTGCTTACTGATATTGGTAATTGTCTTGTAAATATGCTAGCTAAGTCACACATTTAATCTAAATTATTTTAATCTCTTTAATAAAACATAAAGAATAATTATTATTTATGTTTAACCCCTTAGTGACCAGACCATTTTTCAATTTTCTTACCGTTTGGACCAGGGCTATTTTTACATTTCTGTGGTGTGTTTGTGTTTAGCTGTAATTTTCCTCTTACTCATTTACAGTACCCACACATATTATATTATATACCATTTTTCTCGCCATTAAATGGAATTTCTATGTGAAAAATACACACTATTTCTAACGTTGACCCCCAAAATCTGTTACTCATCTACAACCACCAAAAAACACCAATTCTAAATAGTTTCTAAATTTTGTCTTGAGTTTAGAAATACCCAATGTTTACATGTTCTTTGCTTTTTTTTGCAAGTTATAGGGAAAGAAGTACAAGTAGCACTTTGCTATTTCCAAACTATTTTTTTGTCAAAATTAGCAATAGTTACATTGTAACACTGATATCTGTCAGGAATCCCTGAGTAATCCTTCACATGTATATGTATATAGTAGACACCCCAAAGTATTGATCTAGGTCCATTTTGCTATAGTTCATGCCACCAGTTCATCACCAAATGTGATTAAATAAAAAAAATAATTATCTTTTTCACAAACTGTAGGTTTCTCACTGAAATTATTTACAAACAGCTTGTGCAATTATGGCACATATTATTGTAAATGCTTCTCTGGGGTCCCCTTTGTTCAAAAATAGCAGACATATATGACTTTGGCATTGCTTTTTGGTAATTAGAAGGCCACTAAATGCCACTGCGCACCACACTTGTATTATGCCCAGCAGTTGAGGGGTTAATTAGGTAACTTGTAGGGTTAATTTTAGCTTTAGGGTAGAAATCAGCCTCCCACCTGACATATCCCACCCCCTGATCCCTCCTTGACCCCCCTCAAACAGCTCTCTTCCCTCCCCCACCTCACAATTGTCAACGCCATCTTAAGTACTGGCAGAAAGTCTACCAGTACTAAAATAAAAGGCATATATATATATATATATATATATATATATATATTATTATTTTTTTATTATTCTGCAGTGTTGGATCCCCCCTTTGAACTCAACCTCCCTGATCCCCCCCAAACAGCTCTCTAACCCTCCCACCTCTACCTATTTGCTGCCATCTTGGGTACTGGCAGCTGTCCTGCCTGTACCCAGTTTGCAAAATAAAAAGTGTTTTTTTTTTAATTTTTTGGGGCAAAAAGCCAATTTTTTGTTAAAAAAAAAATGTCATGATCCATTTACAAGAGAGGGTGGACTTAAAAGGACATGACACCCAAATATTTTCTTTCACAATACAGATAGGGAACACAATTTTAACCCCTTGAGTGCTAATGACGGCTCAGAGCCGTCATTAGCACTCAACTACTTTTTCCCAATCTGGGGGCCCCCACCAGCTCCTACCCCGGCGATCGGGCCTCCATAGTGACAGGCATCGCCGGGGCTTCCCGTTACGTGCGGTGACGTCACGCGCAATAACGTGATGATGTCACCGCGCAACTTTATTTAAAATTGTCCATACAAAGTATGGGGAAAGGGGGCATGCTGCTTAGAAACCTGTATCTCAGGGATCTAAGCAGCTACAGACCCCCAAGACCTACCATTGGAAAGGTAATCACCTAACCTTAAGTCTTGGTATAAGTCTTGGGGATCTGGGGGGGGAATAACAAAGTTAAAAAAAAAGTTTATTTAAAATAGTAAAAAACAGAAAAATATAGAATTCAGCTTAGCACTCAAAGGGTTAAATAAATTTCCAATTTGCTTCTATTATTTAATTTGCTTCCTTTTCTTGTTATCCTTTGCTGAAATATTTAGCTTGGAAAGCTCAGGAGCAGCAAAGAACCTAGGTTCTAGATGCTGATTGGTGGCTGTAGATATATACTGATTCCCATTGGCTCACCCATGTGTTCGGTCATCAACCAGTAGTGCATTTCTGCTCATTCAACAAATGATACCAAGAGAATGAAGAAAAATTAATAGTAGGAGTAAATTAGAAAGTTACTTAAAGATGCATGCTATATCTGAATCATGAAAGAAAAAAATGGGTTTTATATCCCTTTAATATTAACAGTTAACCATTGTATCTACAGTCATCATTGACTAGTATAATTACCCAACAAGATTGTCAAAAAATATGAAAATATTGGATGAACCATTTAAAAAAATGTGAACACAGGGCTAGATAATGGGTTCGTTTGAGCACAATAAAAGTATTTAAAAAAAATATTGCCTAAAAAAAGTTATAGGGCTTTAACATAGAGTTACATACATACATGGCTAAATATGTATTGTTTATGCATATATGTTTATATGTGTGTACATATGTATTTATGTGTGTATATATATATATATATATTTATATATATATATATAAATAAATATAAATTGTATGGACAGGGAGAGGGTGTAGTCCTGTTTTATAATCTATACACAAATGGTTCGGATTATTTACCTTATTTTAAGGCTTATTGGTGCAGATATGATTAAACCTATTTCCTAAACTAAGGGAAATCAGCAGTCTTTTAGCATTAATCCATATTATTTTATTGTTCATATACATGCATCTCCCAGACACAAGTGAATTCCCATGTGAAACTGGAACAATATATCTATACATATAAGTACATCTAACACTTTACATATAAATGCAATACTAAACATTTCCCATTAAGACCTTATAGCATATTTAAATAGGCACAATTCGTCCATTGCTCATAACGGATTGTTAACCTCAGTTCTTAAGCAAGGTTAGTTCATCATCCAAAAAGACAACATATATAAAGTATATTGGGATTGTCCATCCTGTGTGTTTTAACAAAACATAGCAGTTATATTCAAACTATATTGAGCCAATTCCACAGCTCCCTTAAACACTTTATCATTAATCAGAGCTGTTAACACACTCTGACATGTTGCTTCCAATGGGCTTGTACAAACTTTGCTTACAGGCTTACAAAGTGCAGCCAGTAACCACAGTACACAACTGCTCTTAAGGTCAAGCTGCACCTGCTAACCTTCCTCCTCTTACCGGGTCCGTAGAAATTGTTAGCGGTTACTCAGATCATCAGTAGCTTAGATCTTCAAAAAGCTCCACTCTCATGCTTCTCACACATGCAGGTCTTTCCAGCGTGCAATTAGGTCTGATATCTCCACCCTCTGCTCACTGCAACCAGGTGTAGTGTTTCTAAGCAGGCATGCAATGCTATCCTCGGGAGTTTCAATAGAAATTCAAAGCCCATGTTTATATAGCTTTTAAGGCTATTTTAGCATGTGAGGGCTTCCTTTCTCAGCTTCTAAGTAGGATGATGCTGTGTTTCAAAGTGCCATTAAAATATAATATAAGGTCTCATCAAGCCAATGATGCAATTTTAGAATAAAGAGGCAGAGCTTGTTCTGGTGCAACACATTTATTTTGGGATTTTCATCTAAAACAGATAAGTCTGTTTTACTCTTATGCTATGTTTCTTAACTGCCTTCAGTGCTTTTTACAGGATTACTGAACCCCTGACTATATATAACATTATAATATAAATTATTATTACATTCTCTTTTCTATAAACAATTGGTGCAAACATATCTGAAATTAAACAAGTCTATATAGCATAATACACTATTGGCGTATACAGCACAATACACTATTGGCGTATACAGCACAATACACTATTGGAGTATACAGCACAATATACTATTGGAGAATACAGCACAATATACCATTGGAGTATACTGCACAATATACCATTGGAGTAAACAACATAATAATAATATTCTGCATAACTTCCTCACAAATAAAACATATTTTGAGCTGACTCTGCCTTTATTTTGTTAACCTGTCTCCATCCATACTAAAGGAGCAAATAAACTATACAGATGTTAATACAGTTAGTGCAGTTTACAATACATATTATACAAGGCCTGTTATAGCAACTGATCTGCAGAGGTCTGTCTTAATAAACTCTGTTCCATACAATATTATTTAATATTTAAATACCTCTAATAACATTTCCCATTAACTCTTATATTTAGATGCTATTCTGCCTACCTGAAACAGATAAATAACTCTGCTTTATTCTGGTGCTATGTTTCTTAACTGCCTTCAGTGCTTGCTTCAGGATTACTGAACCACTGAGGCGTTTCCATGGTAACAATTAGTTACTATGGCTGAGAACATAGCGATTCTCATCTGCTGGTAGGAGGTTAAAATAGCAGCACAAGAACTATTGACAATCCAGTAATGAATTTGTCAATAATTACAAACAAACAGAAAGTTTAAAAAAAATTGCTTAATACTCAATTCTGCATACTGTATTCTTTAGGGGTGCAATCAGATTAATACCCTTTTAATACAGAGAGTGCCACAATTTCCCCCACAAAATTAAATGTCCACAGACATTTCCTCTTTTTGAAGACTAACACATTAGATCTGTGTACTATAAGAGCTGGCTGTTTAGAAGTTGTGTTCCTTAACAAAACACCAATATATATATATATATATTTATATTGTTCCTACCTTAGCTTAGCTTTACTCACGATATAAATTGAGGATAAGTTTATTCTGTAATATATTTTAAAAGCACTGAGCTCTCAGTGTAATCACATATTAGATATGCTGGCCGGCTCCGCCCTCCCACCCCTCCCATCCCCCCTATTATATTTTGAGCGGCTCTTGCCCGCTGCTTCCCCTCCCCCCATAAAACTATTGAGTTACCTCCTCTCTAGCCCTAACACTTCTTGAATAGATATTCAAACCTTCTTCATATATAGCTGGGAGAGGACCTTTCTAGTTTATGTTACATTTAAGATTCTCACTAACAAAACTGAAGTCTTATTTATGAGTCAGCCCACATTTTATAACAACGCTTGAGACAATTGAATACATTATATTGCTAATTATGATATGTTTACAATGTTCTGTACATGTTTTGGGGCATACCCTATACTATGTATCTGTTTATGACTTCAATAAAAATTATTATATATATATATATAAAAAAAAAAAAAAGATGTATTTTGTCAAATGTGAGATAAAATGGTTGTATCAGACTAAGAGTAACTATATGTAGTAAAATTGAGTCTGATTACTGTAAAGTGTAATGAAAAGAAACTAGTTTAAGTAAACAATTGTTCTGTAATTCTCTACTGGGAACTGAACATTGCAATAGCAAAAGTATTATTGTCTAGGCTTATAGCGCACCATGAGATTTATCCATGACCCTTGGTAGACAGTAAGAAGTGTAACTATTATGTTTAGGATTTATTCCTGTGTGTATATGTATATATATATATATATATATATATATATATATATATATATATATATATATATATATATAAATCTCCTCACCATCGCTAAGTATGTTCTTTAGTATAGTAAGGGAATATATAAAACTCAACTCTTAAACTTATCTTAACATGAGCAGTAGATTTGTATATAAATATTCTATGGCAATGTATATAATGATGCATACATAATGATGCATGAGTGGCTTTTGAGGAGGTCAGGAAATATTTGTACAAAACAAAGCTGTATTTAAAATGGAAAACTATAGTTCCAGTGTCCAGGTATTACTCAGTACGTTATATAGACAAGTAAGACAGCTAGGGCTCCAACTCTCCTCCTGGATCAAAAGGCCCCACCAGTACAGATACTGCTACGGAAACCAGCGCTCCCGAACACTGCAACAGTCTCATTCCCATCGCCTCAAAGTTAACATTGCCAAATCCTCCTAGCTTGTTATTTAAGAAGGGGGGAGAGTCTAGTAAGGCACCGTTGTGTAATAAGGCGACTACATTTCTTAAATGTCCACCATTATTAGAGCTCCCCTTCTCTATGCGACAGTCATATCCCCAGGCTATATGCACCAGTAAGCTCTGCCTGTCTTTCGGCATATTAGCTCCAACGGCTAGGGAGCTGTCAGAGATGTCTCTTGTAATGCAATGATCCACAAGACTAGATGCATCCCCCGGTTCCTTGGAGTACTCACCACAACCAATACATGAAGCGGGTCTCTTTACTGGGGTATCACTGTCCAAGGAAGCAGAACAGTGAGCCCCAGTGTATGGGTAATTCAGATCCCAGCTGCGTTCCTGACCTCGTAGTGTTAGTGAGGGAGAGCCGACTGGTGATATGCGATTAGAGTTATTCTTGTCTTGTGACCTCTCCATGCTTAGACTGCTCTCCTCCCCCGCTGGATCTCAGCCAGCAGTTAGTTCTGCCCGTAGTGAAAGAAATTGGGCATCAAGCTTGTCTCCCAGCTGCTGAAGAAGTAAAGTGAGCTCAAATCCGCTCCACAGTAGCACCAGCTCCACTAGATAACAGCGTTATGGGTATTTACGCTGAGTGGAATTGTTGTGTATAGGGGTTGAGCTGCTCCTTAACATGATCAATGCTGGTTAAGATCCACTCTGTCACATAGTATCCCAAGGCATGATGTACAATGCCACGTGATTGTCCACAGATCGAGAAGCTGACTCTCCTGTAGGTTCCAGCGTTTCCAGCTATCTCTGAGCTCAACAAGTGGTGTTATCCCCTTCTGGATCTTAGGTCCTAAATCAGTTTGTGAGGAATTACATACATAAAAATTGTTTTAAAGAATATAGAATCAGGAGCTCTATCAGAGCACGTCTTGCTCCCTTGATGGCTAGCTCTGCCCCAAATACATCTTTTTTTCACAAAATAATTATTAAGCTTTCACAACAATGTTACTGGTCAGTGTACTCTAATGTCTATAACTGTAGTATTGTATCTTTCCATTCTCTAGATATCACTTTAATAAGTGATCTGTAAGTCCATTGTATGTCATGGTCTCCAGAAGCTTGAACTACAATGGATTGTGTGAATGTCCTTCACCGGTATTTCTCTTTGTATCACAGAAGGTTGCCCTAAGGTTTCATAAGTCAACATTCTTGGTTGGCATCTCTCTCTCTCCGTGGATGTGATCTAGGTGATTGTACAGGGTTTTCTTGTTCTTCATCAGAAGACTGTTTTGATTCAAGTGCTAGCTGAGAAACTTGATCTTCACATTCACTGTGTTGATCATCTTGTAAATCTTCATCAAACGTCATCAATACTTCTACATCATCTGGCGGTAAATATCCATTTGACTGTTGGGTGACTTGGGTTTGGAAAACTCTAGCTTTCGGGTTTAGGATTGAGTCTCTATTTCTAGAATTCTTTTCTATGAGAGGCTTGAATCTGTATACTAGTTGGTAATCTTTCTCTGATTTACCATCCAGGTTGCATTGAGGCTGTAGGGCCTATTTATCAAGCTCCATATGGAGCTTGATGCCCCATATTTCGGTCGCTGCTCCATAACCTGTCTGCCTGTTCTGAGGCGGCGGATGGACATCGCCAGAGATCAACCCGATCCAATAAAATCAGGTTGATTGACACCCCCGGCTACACCCTGAATCTGCAGGGGGCGGTATTGCACCAGCAGTTCCCCAGAACTGCTGGTGCAATGATAAATGCTGAGAGTGTATGCTGTCAGCATTTATCGATGTGCAGTGGACATGATCTGTAATATTGGATCATATCTGCTCACATCATGATAAATAGGCCCCTGTGTCTTTTGTTTTACTTTCCTTTTCTTCTTCAGAGAATCATTTTTCTTTGGTTTTGGCTGGTCTGCAGCCATTTCAGGTTTTTCCAGTGGTAAGTGGTCACATGGTATTAACACATTTATGTGAATTACTCTATTTCTACCTTCTCCATTTTCTGGTCTGATTTCATAGACAGGGCTTTCTTTGCTTTTTCTTTGCACACCTATGTAAACTTTCTCTTCCCAGTAGGATCAAATTTTTGCAGGTCCTCCTCTTTCAGTTAAGTTGTGAACAAGCACTCGACCACCAGGTTGTAAATCATTCCCATGGATTCTTCTATCATAGTATAATTTTCCTCTTGTTGCTTCTTTGTTTGCTGCATTGCATACAATGTGGTATGCTTCACTCATTCTCTTTTGCCAGTCTGTTACGTAGTCTTGATACGTTTCTTGTTTTTCTTCCAACAGGATGATTGAACAAAAGGTCAATAGGAAGTCTCGGGGATCTCCCAAACAGTAGGTAATACGGTGAGTATCAGGTAGCCTCGCTATGTGTGCAATTATAGGCATGAGCAACTTTTCCCAATAAGTTCTTTCAGTCTGTCTTCTCTTTTTCTGTCAGAGTTCTCAACATGGATAGCAGTGTCCTGTTGAACCTTTTGAACTTGGCCATTTCCTTGAGGGTGATATGGTGTTGTATAAGAGCCACGGACTCCAGAGAATTCTTTCAGTCTTGTAAACATCTGATTCTCAAACTCTTATCCCATATAATGGTGGATCTTGTTTGGGAACCCAAACTTGAGTGCAAAATCATTAAAGATCTTCTCAGCTACAGTCTTGGCGGCTTTGTTTCTTGTAAAAAGCCAAAATAGTTCAGCACCAGTATCTGGAATGTGCTTGCTGCAGGGGTCACACTCAAAAACCCTCAAAACAATGTCAAGTCCAAGAAGCAGCTGCACCATATAAATAATCATTTATTAGGTTAGAACAAAAGCATAAAAATGCAACATTTCGAACCACATAGGTTCTTAGTCTTGCATGACTAAGAACCTGTGTGGTTTGAAACATTGCATTTTTATGCTTTTGTACTAACCTAATAATGGATATTTATATGTTGCGGCTGCTTCTTGGACTTTACATTGGCTTTGTTTCTTGTGGCATAGGCCTGTTGGAACCAGGTGTAGTGATCCATGACTACTAGGATATATTCATATCCTTGCTTACATGTCTCCAAATGCAGAAAGTCGATGGATACCATTTCAAATGGATAAGTTGTGGTAATGCTAGACAAAGGTGCTCTAGTAGGGTTATTGGGTTCTTTTTCTTAATACATTCACAGACTCTGGTCACAAAATGTTCAGCATCCTTTTGCATATGTTGCCAGTAGAATCTATCTCTAATTAAAGTAAGTGTCCTTTCAGCACCAAGGTGTCCCCATTCTTGGTGTAATTCTTTAAATATGAGTGGGTGGTATTTTTTGGGCAGGATCAGTTGGTCTTGTTCCAACGTTTTCCTGTGTAACACTCCATCTTTGTTCACATACAATTTTGTCCATTGTTTCAGTAATGACCGGACATCTGGGTGCTCTGTCTTCTGGACTTCATTTCCCGGACGCTGATTCTTTGACTTGTACCTCAGAACTCTTCAAATGATGGTGTCTTTTTCTTGAGACTTTCAAATCTGCTCCATAGTCAGGGGTCTAGTAACTGTACTAGAGGGTGCATCTTGTACCAGATCCAGTGCACTTGTCAAACTGTTCCTATACCCTGGGACGATCTGTTCCACTCTACAGATATTCCCAGTATTAAAGAGCTGATTATATCCTGTTTAATTTCTTCAGTACATTGATTTATGCAGTCATTTATCTCTAGCAGTAATCGGGATAGACCCTCTGCATCTGCATTTGACTTGCCTGGATGATATCAATTAGTGAAGTTAAAATCTGCAAGCTGTGCTACCCACAGGTGGGCTGTGGTATTAAATTTAGCGGTAGTGAGGATATAGGTGAGAGGGTTTTTGTCTGTATACACCACAAATGAGGCTGTATAGTACAAATAGTCCCTGAATCATTCACAAATGGCCCATTTCAATGCCAGAAATGTGGTAATTCTGCTCCGGTGGTGTCAGTGTTCTGGAGCTATATGCAATCACTACCATCTTGACTCCTTGCCTTTGGTATAATATTGCTCCAAGACTTTCCTGTGATGCGTCACAGTATAACACGAAAGGCTGTGTGAAATTGGCATACCCTGGGACAGGTGGTTTCAACAAATAGTCGATGAGATGGTTTAGAATTTTCTGATGGCTATTTGTTCAGTTAAAAGGTCTGCGAGATGGTAGATGTCCTTGCTGCTTGGTTGTCCATCAATTCTTCTTCACTTGAGGGGTTCCCACTTGTACTGATGCTGTGTCTCTCCCATTCAGCTCAGATGGGGCCAGAGATAGCAACTCATATAAGGGCTTGGCAATTCTGGAGAAGTTTGGAATGTAGGACCGGTAGTACGAGAGAAATCCCAACATCTTCCTCAAATCTCCTATTGTTTCAGGCTTTTTTTCTTTTAATTTATGTACTGGTGCAATATTAGCTGGATCCATCGTGTAACCTTCTCCTGAGACAATTTTTCCCAGAAATCTCACTTTTCTTTTGAATAGTTCACACTTCCAAGGAGTTAGCTTAACACCATATTGCTGGTACCTTTGTATGACAGTCTGAACATGCTTCAAGTGATCTTCTAAATGTATTACTATGAACAAGATTATCATCCAAGTAAGGTTGGCAGATAACATCTCTCAGGCTTTGGGCAGGAGCTGCACTGAGCCCAAATGGGATAAAAACTCACTGATAAAGTCCCCAGGGAGTAATGAAGGCAGTTAATGGGTGACTTAAGGAATCTAGGTGGACTATAGGTATCTAGGAATCCCTGATGACAGGCCTTTCCTTGGTCAAAAACAGAGAAGCACGAGCTGCCACTCAAGGAGTCCAACATGTCCTGTATTCTTGGGATTGGATGGCGATTAGGCACTGACTTTCTGTTCAATTCCCTGTAGTCACAGCAGAGCCTTAGCCTTCCATCCTTCTTCAGACCACAGGTGAAAAATATGATGATCTTGACTGAGTTATCCATCCTTTGTTTAGCAGATCTTGGATGTACTCCTTCACTTCTTGATGAAGGGGTTTTGGAATAGACATTTATGTGTTTTGGACAGGTGTGGTATCTTTAAGAGTGATGTGCATGTTGAGAGATGGGATGAAACCACTATCATCATCATCAAAGGTGAAAGCATGACATTCTTCCCTCAACACTTGTCTTACTGCTTGTTGCTGAGTCTCACTTAAATGGTCCACATTTACCGGAGGATCCCACTTCTGATTATTTCTACCACTGCTGTTAACCCACTTTTTTACTTCAAACTCTGGTGGCTTCAGCACATTTTTGCATTGGGGGCTTATTTGTTCACATTGTAACTCTTGGTCACTGACTGGTCACACTGCTGCTGGATACACTGTTTTTACAGTTTGGAGGTGACCAAAGGAGACAACATTGGTCTAATGTAATATCATGCTTAGTAATATTTGCAATAGGGATGGGTACATAAATTGGACTACCCTTGTGAACTGCTACTACTACTTCACTGATGGCCAAACCTTCTGGTAAAAGACACATTCGGATGGAACAAAGAGCATCTCTTAGCCTTTGGTTATAACTCCCACATAGGCAAGAGCATGGATAGAGGTAATCTGGTCTGCTGGTAGGACTATTTTCTTCCACCCTGTTCTCACAATGCCTTTATCATAACTTGCAACTGAAGTCTGCATGAGTTTCAGCATGGTTTTCAGCAGTCTTTACTGTTACTGCTCATCATCTGTTTAATCTTTACTGATGTTCCTGCTACCCTCTTCTCTTGACTGACCAATTCTTTAATTACATTGAACCCAATAATTGGATCTTCAGCTAATTTAGGGTCACTTGTGACTAAAATAGGGACTGTCAGGGTCTCTGTTGATGCTGATTCACAATCCAATTGAAATATCACCTTAATCCATCCAAGAAATGGTTAGCTGCTAGACCCGTCAGAGTTCCAGGTCCAAGCAGTTCTGCAATGGGTCGGATTGTGGTGTCTGGGAGATATTGTTTCCTTCAGATGTCATTTACAATGCTGTCTTGTGCCCCAGTGTCCCACAAAACTTCAATGGTAACATCAACAGACAAGGCACCGTCTTCCAACCAGATCTAGCAGCTTGTCTTGATGTTGTGGTGGTAAATAATTTACTCTGTTTATAGGAGAGGTTCCCAAAATATTATTACTGGACACAGTATCCTGGTGTCTTGAAGTATTAGTAGGATGATGTTGTCCTTGCTGTTTTGTAATTCTAACGGGTGCGTGTTGATGTTGGTGGGACACATGGTAAGGAGCTACTGTGGGTCCCGTCTCAGCAGCTCGTTCAAGTTTTCCGGCGGCTGTGTCTTTACTCTGCATCCCTGTGACAATTGTCCTGTTTGACCACAGCGGAAACAGTGAGTACATGAGGCTCCTGCATTGACCTCCCGGCATTCCTTACAACCTATCTGTCTTGCTTGTGTGTGGATCATTTAAAACTCTCTTGGTCGTGGTAGGCTGCTGGTCTCCATGGCTGTGAGGAACATTTTCTTCATTTCAAACACATCTGTCTTGAGATCTTCAATCAGCTTATATGTATCTGGACTAGATCTTTGAGATTTATTGGCATTGTTTTCAAGTCTCTAGCAGTTTCACCCCTGTCTTCTGCACATATCTCTTTTAACTTGATACTCTAGACAAGGATTTGTTGTCATGGGAGTGTACTTCTGTGTGGAGTTCATTTAGTTGTGGACCTTTTCCATAAGCAGTTTTCTTTAACTTCTATTGTCTTTCCATCTCTAAATTAGCTGCTTCATTCACTCTTTCAATCAGTACTTCATCTGTGAAAGCAATATCATTAAGGTAAGGTTTTACCTGAAACTTTATGGCATCACTCAGGAGTCCAGTTTCAATAGAACAAATAAACTTCCATTGAATAAGGTCTGTATTGTTCTGGTCTTCAGTCTCTTTGTCACTTGACTTCCACCATAGCTTTTCTTTCAACTCAATTGCTCTGAATAAGAAGTTCTGAGCTGACTCTTTGGGTTCTTGAGAGATATTCATCAGCTTATGGAACAGATCAGAGAAGCAATCTTCCTTGAAGTGTCCCTTATTTATCTCTTAGATCTCTCAACTGAGTGAGCTCCATTACCATTGGTTCTGCATCTGTCACACCTTGTTTACTTTCTGTAATAAACATCAGGAGGTCTTTTAAGTACTGGCAAACCTCATCTTCCTCTTGACTGTCTTTAATCTCCTACAATACTCTCTATAACTTCCTGATAAGCGTTCATCTGGACTTGGTGAGTAAACCTGCCCACTTTCATCCGGGCACTTTAGAAATTGTCAAACTTCAACAAGATAAGCTTTCTCTAGCTGCAGTAGCATTGTGCTCACTTCCTCTTGCAATTGCTCCATTTTCTAACATTATTCTGAAAGGATTTTCTAGTGACTTCTAATGACTTCTAGATTATTCTCTTGTAAAAGGAGTAGTCTTTTTTGCTTTAATTTACTCCTACTAGCTTGCAAATATATGTTGCAATTTTAGAATAAAGAGGTGGAGCTTGTTTTGGTGGAACACATTTATTTTGTGATTATCATCTTAAACAGATAAATAACTCTGCTTTACTCTGGTGCTATGTTTCTTTACTGCCTTCAGTGCTTGCTTCAAGATTACTGAACCCCTGACTATATATAACATTATAATATAAATTATAATTATACATTCTCTTTTCTATAAACAATTGGTGCAAACATATCTGAAATTAAACAAGTCTATACATCATAATACACTATTGGCGTATACAGCCCAATACACTATTGGAGTATACAGCACAATATACTATTGGGGTATACAACACAATATACAATTGAAGTATACAGCACAATATACCATTGGAGTATACAACATAATAATACAATTCTGCATAACTTCCTCACAAATAAAACATATTTTGAACTTGCTCTGCCTTTATTTAACTAAACTGTCGCCATCCATGCTAATGGAGCAAATAAACTATACAGATGTTAATACAGTTACTGCAGTTTACAATACACATTATACAAGGTCTGTTATAGCAACTGATCTGCAGAGGTCTGTCTTAATAAACTCCATTCCATACAATATTATTTCATTTTTAAATAACTCTAATAACATTTCTCATTAACTGTTATATTTGGATGCTAATCTGCCTACCTGGAACAGATAAATAACTCTGCTTTATTCTGGTGCTATTTTTCTTAACTGCCTTCAGTGTTTGCTTCAGGATTACTGAACCACTGAGGCGTTTCTATGGTAACAATTAGTTGCTGTGGCTGAGAACATAGCGATCGTCACCTGCTGGTAGGAGGTTAAAATAGCAGCACAATAACTATGGACAATGCAGCAATGAATTTGTCAATAATAACAAACAAACAAAAAGTTTAAAAAAAATGCTTAATACACAATTCTGCATACTGTATTCTTTTGAGGTGCAATGAGTTTAATACCCGTTTAATATACAGAGTGCCACATCAGCGCCATATACGTTTCACCCCTTTGACATCATCAAGCTGGGGCCTCATCAGGGCTGTATTACTAGACACCTTCCTCAGGCATCACTTTTTCTCTCTCTTAAAGGGACATTTACTAACAATATATTTACACATTTTTTGTTTAGATTTATTTTAGAAATAGATTTTCAACATAGACATTTTTTCTGAATCATTATACAAAACTGTCAAAGTCCATTTTATCATTCAGGCCCAATGGGCATCTTGTTTTTAACCTAAAAATCCACCTTGCCTCTTTTTATAGCAGAATTGTATCAATATTACCTCCCCTGCCATGGGAAACACCTTTATCAATAGAGACAAACCTTAGGCTTGTTGTTTCACAGTTATGAAAAGAGGCAAAGTGTTTTGCAACATTTGTATCCTTTTTATTTGTTACGTCATCTCGATATTCCTGTATTCTGACCTTCAGAAGCCTTTTTGTTTTTCCAATATAGAATCTGGGACAGGAGCAGTGCAGCAAATTAACCACCCCTGTTAAATCACAATTTATAAAGAATCTTACATCAAAATCTTTTTGCCCATTGCCCTGGAATGTTTTACTCTTTTATATAAAGGAACAGTAAACACATTTACCACAGGGGTGGCTTCCTTTGACTCCTCTATCTTTTCTAAGCCAGTCTGACATTGAGGGGCTTTTTGTGAACCTGCTTCTTACAAGCCTATCTTTTAAAATAGTACTAGAAAATATTACTGGACTGTCTATTAATTCATTAGATAAGTCAAAAAAGTGTATAGGAAACCAGTGATATAATAAGTCATACCACTGATAAAATACGTAAAGCCTTATCCAATATGAAAAAAACTCTGTAATCCTGTGTTAACTGTTGCATGCTGAAATAAGGTCAATCTTCGTTTACCCCTTACATATGCAAGATACTTTTATTCGGTCAGTAATCAACCAGGAGCAATCAACATTATATATATGTAGATAAAACTCACTTGTATCCAGTAGCGATTGTACTCCACAGAAAAGTTTCAGTTAAACCGGCGATGATCCTAATCCTCCATAGAGTGCAGTGCAACAGTGCAGACACTGAAAGATTCAAACAGCGTCCTAGCTTGCGATCCAGGGTGCGGTAAGGGCTCCCCTACGCTGCCCTCTTCAAGCAAACAAATATAAGATACAAAATTTAAGACACCCATAAAGCGATGACAGATAGGCTGATGAGATATGATTAAAACATCCACTTTATTAGTATATTGTAGATAAAAATAGCAAGGCACAGTACACACAGACCTGAATTACTGCTGACGCGTTTCCTGACACATTCGGCACTTCATCAGAGCACTGATGAAGTGCCGAATGTGTCAGGAAACGCGTCAGCAGTAATTCAGGTCTGTGTGTACTGTGCCTTGCTATTTTTATCTGCAATATACTAATAAAGTGGATGTTTTAATCATATCTCATCAGCCTATCTGTCATCTCTTTATGGGTTAATGTCATCTGCAATGGTGTCTTAAATTTTGTAAGCCTATCTTTTAGACTAGGGGCTTTCCTCGCTGTTAATAGGGGGTAGTATTCCACTATGTATCCAACCTTTTCATCTAACTTCAATGTGCCAATTCTTTTTTAATATGCTTATCAGATCTTCCCATGTATTATTGTATGTAGTGATAAACCTTATTGCATGCTGTTCTTCTTTTACCTTTTCATTATACAGCAGGTCATCTTTGCTTGTGTTTCTTGTACTAGTCAGTGCTTTATTTGCACATTTTTTTTGAATAACCTCTTGTATGAAACCTGTCTTTCATACTTGTTGCATGTTTATCAAATTTTGCAGTAGATGGACAATTTCTCCTAAGTCCTAGGAACTGGCCTACAGGAATGCCCTTTATCAATGCTGGTGGATGTGAACTTGAGGCCTCCAGAATACTATTTGTTGCTGTTTGTTTTCTATAGTTTTCACTCATAACCACTCCTCCCTCCTTCCTGATTCTTATATCCAAAAAGGGCAAATCTAATGTTAGAAAAATATTTATGTTGTTATAGTTGAGGTCATAGACAAACTTTCTTAGTACTTCTTCTGGACCATCCCAGAGTACCAGTATATTGTCAACATATCTGACCCACAACAAAACATGCTGATCAAAGGTACTGCTATGTGAATCATATTTATCACACATTTCCAATGCTCCTAAATGGAGACAGGCATAAGTTGGGACGCAAACCACTCCCATAGCAGTACCGCTGATCTGCCTATATATTTTATTGTCAAAAGAAAAAACATTATTTTCAAGAATAAATTTCAGTAGTAGGATTACAGTCAGTATGTTTATCAAGCTTCCTGTCTCTGGTATCTAAAAAGGACATTTGCGCTTTAATGCCTACCTAGTGGGGAATTGAGGAATATAGACTTTCAATGTCTAGGGATGCTAGGATGGTACTATCTGGAACTCTTATTCCATATAATTTTTTTTAACAAATCTGCAGTGTCCTTGATGTAAGAGGGGAGGGTGGACAAAAAGGGGCGTAACATAAAGTCCACATTTTGATCTATTTTCTCCATGTCACTCCCTATACCCGAGACAATGGGCCTCCCAGGGGGAGTTTTCATGTTTTTATGTAGTTTCGGGATTATGTAAAAAACTGGTAACAGAGAAAACTTAGGATAGAGATAGACAAATTCTTAATTCGATATTAACCCTTCTCTCCTAGCTTAATTCAAAATCTTGAATAGTTCATTCTGAATTTTGGTTAGAGGATTACCTGTCAGTTTTTTATATTGATCTCTCATGCCTCACTTCCATGATATAATATGTTTCATCCAATAACACTAGGTGTCCACCCTTGTCCGCTGGCTTAATTATCAGGTTTGTAGCCCTTTGGAGCTCTTTTTGTCAAGTTGTCCTTGATAGCAGTATCAATCTGTAAAGTTTATATTTCTTTTATTCTTCATTCAAAATCTTGAATAATTCATTCTGAATTTTGGTTAGAGGATTACCTGTCAGTTTTTCATATTGATCTCTCATGCCTAACTGGCATATCACTTCCATGATGTAATATGTTTCATCCAATAACACTAGGTTTCCACCCTTGTCCGCTGGCTTTAATTATCAGATTTGTGGCCCTTGAGAGCTCATTAAGGGCCCTTCTTTAATTTTTTGTCAAGTTGTCCTTGGTAGCAGTATTAATCTGTAAAGTTTCTATTTCTTTCTCAATTGCTTTGACAAACAGATTGACCACCGGCACCTGGGACAAAATTGGCATAAAAGAAGACTTTAATTTAAAAGGAGAATTAATTGTCTGATATATCTTACTTTCTGGTTCTTGTTCTATTCCCTCCTTTAAAAGTGTCTCCAAGACTTCCAATGTTTCTTTATCTTCCTTATTAATTCCTTTACTTTCATCAAGAGATTTATCTGAGAAAGAACCAATTTTCTGGCAAATAGGTAGAGGTACTTAATAACCTTAAACTTATCCATTTGGTTCATTGAACAATATGATAAACTCTTTTCAAAAGTGAAATGTGTGCCTAATTTAAGCTAAAGGAAGAAAGATTGACTATCTGTAATTCCTCATCTGCATATTTACCTAGTATCCCCTGTGAAACCTCCTTCTGGATCTCCCCCTGTTTGAAGACCTGTCCTGCATCTGATAGGTTTGTCTTCCTCCTTGTTATCTCATGGGGTATATCCTTTCTTCTAAGGTTGTATTTGTTCTTTCGTTTCCTCTTTCTGCCCCCTATTCTCCTCCCCCATCCTTTATATATCCTTTTTGGAAATTTTAATTTTGTGTTCTAATCATTCCTTCACCTTCTGATTCAGAGGCATCCATCCCTGAATCATAGGACCCTCTTTGTGACCTATATATGTAAACCTTTTGTTGCTTATAATCATCCTGATCTTTGGGTAGTTTGCAAACTTTTCTTGTTTTATCTCAGCTTGTAATTTTGCAATCATAGTTTTTGTTGTATCATTTAATTTACTGAAATTAGGGTAACTTTCAAATGTATTAAGATCCGAAACTGTTTTGTCTATATCTTCCTTCAGTTTCTCTAACCTTTTGTCATTTCTTTTAATTAACATCTCCATCAAGTCCAAAGTACACATTGATAGTTTTTCATTCCATTCACCAATAAGAGTGTCTACATCCTCATCTTACTTTGTACTAGGCCCCAGGTCTAAGTATAACCTTAAGACCCTTAGGTAACATCTCATTATTGATATAATTAGTTAAACTTGAGTTCCCAGCTCTTATTTTGACCTGTCTAGTTATTTTATACTTATTTCTATATAACTAAAAAAAAACATTTTTCACTTCACTTACCTATTCCGGATCTGTTACCGACAATCCTTGGTGTGTAACTCCAGAATTGGTTTCATTTGACTGAGGTGGCAGGAGCGCTGGGGAGACTGTATTTGGACACAGACTGCACCAGAGGGATTGCATTTATCTGTACATGCTTTTGTTTTATTTAAATGCTAATAAGTTGCCATTTTGCTGTGTGAGCTTACTCTGCATTAAATATACTTCACTTGAGTCGGGCTGTGTCTGTTTTCATTTCATTTCAGCTTTGTTTTTGTTAGTGACTCTTTAAGTTCTACCTCTCACTGTGCATCAGAAAATACATATGCCATTTCAGAATTTCATATGAGAATGCAAATTGTGTCAGAATGATGCATATAGTTTTAGTTAATAATCTAATAATCACCCTTCAATCCCTAGAATTAGAGGAATATGAACTCCGACTAAGTCTCTCAGTATAAAATGAACTTAATTGTAGGGGCAGGAAGAGGGAGTAGTCCTGTTTTATAATCTATATAGAATTAGGATTATTTACCTTATTCAAGGGATTATTGGGGCAGACCCTCAAAATATCTTTAACCTTTAAAAAAGAGAGATAAATGAAAGAGGTATGATTAAACTTCTTTCCTAGGATTAAATCATGTTATTTTATTGTTCATATACATGCATCTCCCAGACACAAGGGAATTCCCATGTGAAATTGGATCCAATATATCTATACATGTAAGTGCATCTACGTGCTTATTGAAACAATTTACTTAAACACTTTACACATAAGTGTAATACTAAATATGTCCCTTTAAGACCTTATAGCATATTTAAATAGGCACATATCATCCATTGCTCATACTGGATTGTTAACCTCAGTTCTTAAGCAAGGATAGTTCATCATCTTAAAAGATAACATATATAAAGTTTATTGGGATTGTCCATCCTGTGTTTTTTAACAAAACATAGCAGTTATATTCAAACTGTATTGAGCCAATTCCACAGCTACCTATAATGATTTATCATTAATCAGAGCTGTTTAACACACTCTGACATGTTGCTTCCAATGGGCTGTTAAAAACTTTGCTTGCAGGCTTGCAAAGTGCAGCCAGTGACCGCAGTACACAACTGCTCTTAAGGTCAAGCTGCACTTGCTAACCTTCCTCACTCCTCTTACCGGATCCATAGAAATCGTTAGCGGTTACTCAGATCCTCAATAGCTTAGATCTCCAAAAAGCTCTGCTCTCATGAAAAACAGTCTCCCTGCTTCTCACACATGCAGGTCTTTCCAGCGTGCTCTTAGGTCTGATGTCTCCACCCTCAGCTCACTGCAACCAGGTATAGTATTTCCAAACAGGCATGCAATGCAATCCGGGGGAGTTTCAATAGTAATTCAAAGCCCAATTTTCCTTTGCTTAAAAGGCTATTTTAGCATATGGGGGCTGCCTTCCTCAGCTCCTAAATAGGATGATGCTGTGTTTCAAAGTGCCATTAAAATAGCATATAAGGTCTCAGCAAGCCAATGCCATGTATGTTTCACCCCTTTGAAATCATCAAGCTGGGGCCTCATCAGGGCTGTATTACTAGACACCTGTGCCTTCCTTTATACAACTTAAGAATATCCAAAGAGGGATGGCAGCAAATGTGGTATACACATATTTATTTAGCACATAAAGAACAGCAACGTTTTGGGAGCACACCTCCCTTAATCATGCAATAAAAAACACTGATACAGAGTATACTTATATACCCTACTGCCACAAGGGAGCAGTTAAGAGTATTTACAGAATTTACCATTTCATGCCTTCAATGTTAAACTATTTTAGAAACAGTGTTATAAAAACTTTACCTAGAAACAAAAGCAAATACAAATATTACTACATTTATTATATCCTTAAAATTAAAGGAAATACAATAAAAAACATTACTAGGAATACTATCAAATGTTTAAAAGGTATATAGTGTATATAGCGCTGGACTTAAAACGCTTTTACCTCCCTAAAATACTGTCCTCCTCCTGGACAGAAAAAAGGGGTGAAAATAGATCAAGAGTTTTTGGGGGGCGCTAAGCAAACTCAAAGCGTTAAAGATAGGGAAATAAACACTCTTCTTATATTTATGTAATATATAAAAACCTCTATGTGTTTAATTTGTACTTGGTATAGTTATTGTATCAATGTTACTGTTGTGCACTCTTCTATTTTAGGATATAAGAATCAATAAACATAGGTTCAAATGTAACAGCGTTATTTTCACTACTCCTAAACTTGTGTGATGCAATAGTGTCATAAATTTTTAACACTCTTAAGCTTCTATCGTAAACAAAGGAGTACATACATCGAAAAAATTATTTTAAAATGCTTTTACTTATAATTAAAACCACTTGGACAATAAAAAAACATATACAATTTATAGACCTATAACTGAAGTCTATATATAACAAAAATTATTCTAAAACCAAAAATTAAAATATGCTCGTTTTAAATAAGACCAATATTTCAAGAGTACAATATGTATTGCATTAGCATTAAAAGCAGGTATTATGCGTATATCTTAATGAAAGTGTATTTTCTATTTGTGATAGAAACTCTCCTTAAGAAGATGACCATGTTTTCAACAGAAAAAAATTAATGGTGGAATAATGTAACGATACCACCTTTTATCAACTGTGATGGTATTAGTTATAAGGAAAATATAGTCTCTCCTAAAATGTTGTACTTGGTGATAATGTTGCAATGCCCCCTTTTTGACAGATGCAGTTTACATATGTTTGAGGATAAAAGTCTCTCCTAATGCGTTTCTTTTTGACAATAGAAAATAGTAGTGGCCAACTACTTGTTGAATTAATTGCCTTTTCAAAGTTGCTACAGAGAGATGCATTCACTGATCATATTTGTAACTGAACCTTTGGTAGACTTTTTTGTAATCCTGCCGTGCAGGTAGTCTTACCCTTCCTTTAGGCAGTTTCCTCTCGGGAGCTGATGCTTGTTAGTCCGCTCTGACAGCCAGACGGTCACGGTATCCACCTTCAATATTTTCAAACTTGCGCAAGTTTCTTTGTTCCTTATACCGGACTCCTTCCCCTGCACTTAGTACAGAATGTACGCAAGGGAAACGGAAGTTTGCAGTCTTTAATTTTCCAACTTCAGGTGTTTGTTTCTGCCTCCATTTGTATGTAACTCACGGCAGTCTTTTTTTCAGGAAAGAGCTTCCCAGCTGCAATTGTTCACACACACAGCGTCAAACCACCTGTTCTTTCTGAAATCACAGCTTCAACCGGTTTCACCCTAATTGCGGGCTTTTTCAAGACTTGAGAAAGCCCCCAAATAATATTGCAGTTAGATGAAAAGATTGGAAAAATAGTGGGAGACTAACCCCTATTAACAGCGAGGAAAGCCCCATGTCTAAAAGATAGGCTTGTAAAAAACAGATTCACGAGAAGCCCCTCAATGTCAGACAGAGGAGTCAAAGGAAGCCACCCCTGTGGTAAATGTGTGCACTGCCCCTTTATGGAAAGGAGTAAAACATTCCAGGGCTATAGGCAAAAATGTTTTTGATATAAGATTATTTATGAATTGTGATTCAACAGGGGTGGTTTATTTGCTGCACTGCTCCTGTCCCGGATTCTATATTGGAAAAACAAAAAGGTTTATGAAGGACTGAATACAGGAACATCGAGATGATGTAACAAATAAAAGGGATACAAATGTTGTAAAACACTTTGCCTCTTTTTGTAACAGTGAAACAACAAGCCTAAAGTTTGTGGCTATTGATAAAGGTGATCCCCATGGCAGGGGAGGTAATATTGATAACATTCTGCTACAAAAATAGGCAAGGTGGATTTATAGGTTAAGAATAAGATGCCCATTGGGCCTGAATGATAAAATAGACTTTGACAGTTTTGTATAATGTTTCAGGAAAAAAATGTCTATGTTGAAAATCTATTTCTAAAATAGATATAAACAAAAAACCTATTTGTATATATTGGTATATAATAAGGTTGAATTACTATTAATGTATTGATTTATATTGATATGATGAAAAGTGGGGTATATACATATGCCTTTCAGAACCAAATAGGATTAGGCTAGTAATTGCTGGTATTACGAGTTTGGCAGGTACAGGTGTACCGCTCACTTTTCTTCCGCGACTCGAGCATACCGCAAATCCACTTACGTCAATTGCGTATCCTGTCTTTTTAATGGGATTTGCCTTATGCTGGTATTATGAGTCTTGGAAGAAGTGAGCGGTAGAACCTCTCCTGTCAAGACTTCTACAGCATTTAAAAGTCAGTAGTTAAGAGTTTTATGGGCTAATGCCGTAACATAAAACTCTTAACTAAAGTGCTAAAAAGTACACTAACACCCATAAACTACCTATTGACCCCTAAACCAAGCCCCCCCCCACATCGGAAACACTTTAATAAATATATTAACCCCTAATCTGCCGACCAGACATCGCCGCCACTTTAATAAATATATTAACCCCTACAAGAATTTTAATCTAATTACCCCTAATCTAATCCCCCTAATAAAATAAAAAAGCCCCCCAAAAATAATAAAATCCCCTACCCTATACTAAATTACAAATAGCCCTTAAAAGGGCCTTTTGCGGGGCATTGCCCCAAAGTAATCAGCTATTTTACCTGAATAAAAAGACAATACCCCCCCAATAATAAATCCCACCACCCACACACCCAACCCTACTCTAAAACCCACCCAATTTCCCCTTAAAAAAACCTAACACTAACCCCTTGAAGATCTCCTTACCTTAAGATGTCTTCACCCACCCGGGCACAAGTGGACCTCAAGAGGGGCAGAAGTCTTCATCCGATCCGGGCAGAAGAGGTCCTCCAAGTGGCATAAGTCTCCATCCAGATGACATCTTCTATCTTCATCCATCCGGAGCGGAGCGGGTCCATCTTCAATTCAGCCGACTCAGAGCCATCCTCTTCAAACGAAGTCCAAGTGAAGAATGAAGGTTCCTTTTAATGACGTCATCCAAGATGGTGTCCCTTGAATTCCGATTGCCTGATAGGATTCTATCAGCCAATCGGAATTAAGGTAGGAAAAATCCTATTGGCTGATCCAGGCTGATTTTCAGGTATAAGAGCTGATTACTTTGGGGCAATGCCCTGCAAAAGGCCCATTTAAGGGTTACTTGTAATTTAGTATAGGGTAGGGAATTTTATTATTTTGGGGGGCTTTTTTATTTTATTAGGGGGATTAGATTAAGTGTAATTAGTTTAAAATTCTTGTAATTCTTTTTTTTTCTGAAATTTAGTGGTTTTTTTCGTAATTTAGTTTATTTAATTTAATTGTAATTAATTGTAGGTAGTTTAGGTAATTAGTTTAATTATAGTGTAGTGTTAGGTGTAATTGTAACTTAGGTTAGGGTTTATTTTACAGGTACTTTTGTACTTATTTTAGCTAGGTAGTTATTAAATAGTTAATAACTATTTAATAACTATTGTACCTAGTTAAAATAAATACAAAGTTGCCTGTAAAATAAATATAAATCCTAACGCCTAGATTTAGAGTTTTGCGTTAGCCATAAAAACCAGCGTATAAGGCTTCTAACGCTGCTTTTTACTGCCCGCTGGTATTTAGAGTTTACTTACCGACACTCAAAAATTTCCTAACGCTGAAATCATTACCAACAACCCAGAACCAGGAGTTAACATCCAACGACAAAATAAACATCCACGAATCACAAAACATATATTACACAAAGTACACTTACACTCATATAAACACTACACTATATTTATTTTTCATTGTTCATATTTTCTCGTCAAAATAGAAAGGATCAAAGTAGGGAGATCTCGGGTGTTAGAAAAAAAAAAACAACACAAATCCATTTTGCCATTGACTTACATTGACAGACGGGAAAAGACACTCATATAGATACATCTAACTAATAATATTATCACATATATACACTCATCAATGCATACAAACAATATACACCACATTACATACACAAAGAATAATTTGATTACAAAATAAATACGATTTAGCTACTTTTTCACACAAGACCATGACGTCACTCACTTTAACCAGTCTTGGATTTTATTTACACACAAATTGTTAGCCTCCATTGACTTCTATGGGGAAGACGTGCTTGTGCACGAGACAGACAGATTTCCTTAATGCACGCAAAAAGCGTAGACAAAAAACTCTAAATACCAGCGCTAGAATTTGGAAAATAACTCATGTTTTTTTGCGTTAGCCCCAACTATGACAAATAGATCAAGAAATGGCTATTTCCCTATGGAGTGATGGATTTTACTTATGGGAAATTCACAACAACATTAAATTGTCTGATACTTTTACAATACATCAACTACAAATCACCATCACTAGTAACAAACATTTTCAACAATTACATCACATTTAAACGGACACAAAAATAATTGGAACATTTCAAGATTCACAAACAGTAGACAATTGGAAACACCTCTTATTTACCTTTATTATAGCATTTCATTTATTCAACTCAAATGCTTGCAGCAACAGCAGATCTACATAGGCTTAACACATGATCATTCATGGATGCACATACATTTCTTTTTCACCATTCACTCATACATGTGCATTCAAATGATGGAGGAAAAACACATTACATTCTCTCTATGAATCAGGAAACAGAAAATAGGGATTTTACTGTACCTTTAACATCACGATTCACTCAGAATAAACCATTAAGAATTACGTACAATAAGAACATCATGACAACAGATTACAGCTGTCACTTTTTGGGAAGGAACAACAATGCTATACCGCTATATAGAAGTCAGTATATGTTGGACACAATCACAATATATACGTATATGTACATAACACGCATCACGCAACCACAAAGCACACATTTATATTTTAATCAGCACACAATAACAATGAGAATGAGAATGAGAATTTCAGAACTACACAGGCAGGTTGATAAATATGATGACATCATTAGAAGATTCAACCATACACATTACAGCTTTACGACTGTACCGCCCTTTTCAGAACTTTAGCACTCAATACTACAATACAACATATACGTAAACAACAGTTTGAAACCTCATTATTATGGCAATGTTAATGGGACGCGTAATAAATATTGTCAAATCGCCAATCACTTATATATACATTACTACAGATGACAGCTGGAAGATCTTCAGTATTAGTGCAATTTTAATGGGACGCGTACAATATTTACATCTCGCCAATCACTTATATATACAATACTACAGATGACAGCCGGAAGTTATTCAGTATTAGTGCGATTTTAATGGGACATGTACAATATTGACATCTCGCAAATCACTTATATATACAATACTACAGATGATAACCGGAAGTTCGGAATTATTAGTGCAATTTTAAAGGGACACGTACAATATTGACATCTCGCTAATCACTTATATATACAATACTACAGATGTCAGCTGTTACTTTATCATTTACAAACAATATTGCAGCAACATTGATCAATCACATTCTATGCACACATTATACACAAGTATGCACTTTCATTCATGTTAGCTTGGACGTGTGCTTTTTACTATAAGATCGCGTTTAATAAATATTTATTATGCATATGAACAAACATTACGAAGATGCACTCTATGTGTTACATTTTACACTTTCACATTGCGATTCATTGGTGGAAAACAACATTTCATCAAACACCTAAAAAAACGCCCACTTTGAAAGCATTCGCGCCGCTCACATACAAACAAGTGAATACAATCAGCAATCATTACAAACTCACTACCATTGGACTAATTGCACTATAAATCCCCCAAACAACATGGCCAAAGCGTCCATGGTGATCGACATTGTATCAATTCGCTTCTGTGTTTTTGCATACCTTGTTACTCCTTGCGTTGTGTTTGATCTGCTGTTTGGCTTTGTGCTGCTAAGCTTGGCAAATATGGATGACGATCTGATAGACACTGCTGGTGGTGCCCAAATAGCGGTTGATAGAATCAGGCAGCCTTGGCGGCTCCGAGTGAGACAAAAGGCTTGTCTGGTTAGAGGTCCTCGCGTCTACAGGGTAAGACCCACCTTGGAAAACATGAGTGACTTTGAGGTTTATGACAAGTATAGGCTCAATTGCGAACAGCTCATTGGCCTTTACGATGTTCTTAGACCTCATCTGGAGCCATGTATACAAATAAGGACTGCTGTCCCTGGCATCACTAAGATGCTAAGTTGTATATACGTCCTGGCCTCCGGGAGTTTTCAATTAGGAGAGATGTACATGCATGGCCTGTGTCAAGGTACATTCTCGGGGGTGTTTGATAACTTTCTGGACGCCATGGTAAGTATCAGTAAGCATTACATAGGATTCCCTCAGAATGATGGTGATTGGAGGCGCCTGAAGAGGGAATTCTTTGTAATAGCTGAATTGCCCAATGTCTTGGGAGCAATAGATTGCACCCACATTGTGCTGCGTGCTCCAGCTGATGACTTGCCCTTCCGAAATTGCAAACATTTCCATAGCCTCAACGTGCAGTATGTTTGTGACGCACGGATGAGGATTATGCACGTGTGTGCGAATTTCGACGGGGCTTGTCATGATGCCCGCATCCTCCCTCTGTCCTCCCTGTGGCGGCAGTTTGAGGAAAGACAATTTCCCCCTGGGTATCTCGTTGGTGAGTATTTGTGCACAACATGGTTAATTAGTTATACAATTGCCACTGTAGTCTTAAACTGTTAGTGTAATGTGCAGCTATAGGATGCAATTTAACCATTTCTTTATCTTTCCGCCAATGTCTAGTTTTAGCTCAAAACAGATATGTAGCATGTCTTACCTTAAATGCTCAGATAGAGAATGCAATGTAACCATGTCATTGTCTCATTCCGCAAATGTCTAGTTTTACTTTTAAACAGATATGGAGCATGTCTTAGCTTAAATGGGCAGATAGAGAATGCAATTTAACCATTTTGTTTTTAGTTTCGCAAAGGTCTGCTTTATGCGAAATATGCATATGTAGCATGTCTTAGCTTAAATTGGCAGATAGAGAATGCAATTTAACCATGTCATTGTCTCTTTCCGCAAATGTCTAGTTTTACTTTTAAACAGATATGGAGCATGTCTTAGCTTAAATGGGCAGATAGAGAATGCAATTTAATCATGTTGTTTTTAGTTTAGCAAAGGTCTGGTTTATGCGAAATACGCATATGTAGCATGTCTTAGCTTAAATGGGCAGATAGAGAATGCAATTTAACCATGTCATTGTCTCTTTCCGCAAATGTCTAGTTTTACTTTTAAACAGATATGGAGCATGTCTTAGCTTAAATGGGCAGATAGAGAATGCAATTTAACCATTTTGTTTTTAAGTTTAGCAAAGGTCTGGTTTATGCGAAATACGCATATGTAGCATGTCTTAGCTTAAATGGGCAGATAGAGAATGCAATTTAACCATGTTATTGTCTCTTTCCGCAAATGTCTAGTTTTAGCTCCAAACAGATATGGAGCATGTCTTAGCTTAAATGGACAGATTGAAAATGCAATTTAACCATTTTTCTTTTATTTTAGCAAAGGTCTGGTTTATGCGAAATACGCATATGTAGCATGTCTTAGCTTAAATGGGCAGATAGAGAATGCAATTTAACCATGCCATTGTCTCTTTCCGCAAATGTCTAGTTTTAGCTCCAAACAGATATGGAGCATGTCTTAGCTTAAATGGCCAGATAGAGAATGCAATTTAACCATTTTTCTTTTAGTTTAACAAAGGTCTCGTTTATGCGAAACACGCATATGTAGCATGTCTTAGCTTAAATGGGCAGATAGAGAATGCAATTTAACCATGTCATTGTCTCTTTCCGCAAATGTCTAGTTTTAGCTCCAGATATGGAGCATGTCTTAGCTTAAATGGCCAGATTGAAAATGCAATTTAACTCTTTTTCTTTTAGTTTAGCAAAGGTCTGGTTTATGCGAAATACGCATATGTAGCATGTCTTAGCTTAAATGGGCAGATAGAGAATGCAATTTAACCATGTCATTGTCTCTTTCCGCAAATGTCTAGTTTTAGCTCCAAACAGATATGGAGCATGTCTTAGCTTAAATGGCCAGATTGAAAATGCAATTTAACCATTTTTCTTTTATTTTAGCAAAGGTCTGGTTTATGCGAAATACGCATATGTAGCATGTCTTAGCTGAAATGAACAGATAGAGAATAAGATTGAACTAGATTATTATTTTTATATTAAAACATTTGTTATTGGATTATCGTGTACACAAATAAATTTGTTTAATATCACTACATTTTTTTTATTAAATTTTCATTTTGTTCTGTTCATAATTTATAGGTGATTCTGGTTACATGAGCCTTGGCTCATTACGCCGTTACGTAACCCTACTGATGAGGCTGAGGAGCGCTATAATAGGGCGCATAAGAGGACTAGGGCTGTAGTCGAGAGGATGTTTGGGCTCCTCAAAATGAGATTCAGATGCCTTGACAGGTTGGGAGGAGCCCTCCAGTACAGCCCTCAGAAGGTGGCGAAGATCGTTATAGCCTGTAGCGTCCTGCATAATATTGCACAGCGGGCTGGGATGCTGCAGGCCGTCCAGGCACCCCGACGCCTCCTCCAAGATGAGGAGGACGAGCCTGTTCTAGAGGGGCTATTCGGGACGAGGGGCTCAATGTCAGAGCAGACATCATCAACCGCCACTTCAGACAGTAAATAATAGAAGTTAGATTGGAGTATTGTCAATAGATGTGAATTCTAGGGAAATGACAAGTAGAGAATTGTGCAAACATGTTAGGATTGTTCATCAAATGATAACAATTTTTACATTTATTAATATAGGTGATGCTCTGGTCATTGGGTCCTGTAACGAGTCTTTGCCACCTGGTTTGTAAAGACAATATCAGCTGGTAAGTATAAATGTATGGACTGTGGCTGGCAGGAATTTGGCACAAAAATACATCATATGGCATACATTTTCAAAGCTAGTATTTAGTTGACACATTACTTAAAATTTTGATACTCAGAAAGGGATCCTCTAGCATGACTATCCTCTAGCAAGACGATGGTTCAAAGTCAGATTCAAAGTCACACATTAGAGGTTCTGTCTGGTCAATATGACTCATCTTCACACTTGATTGATAGAACATAACACAAGATGCTACACATGCTTAGTAAGATTCACACACTTGAATTAATTGTTTGATTCACACTTTTTTGCCATTAGGGGGATGACTTCATCTAAAGACTGAAAGTGAAGAATTCCAAGACTGAAAGTGAAGAATTCCAAGACTGAAAGTGAAGAATTCCCAGACTGAAAGTGAAGAATCCAAGATTGAAAGTGAAGAATCCAAGATTGAAAGTGAAGAATACCAAGACTGAAAGTTAAGAATTCCAAGACTGAAAGTGAAGAATACCCAGACTTAAAGTGAAGAATCCAAGATTGAAAGTGAAGAATCCAAGATTGAAAGTGAAGAATACCAATGGGATCATGTCTGGCATTGTCGTTCACATGGTAAGTGGCAACAATTTGATGGATTAAGGCTGTGGAGGCATCCTATTGGAGACACTTAGATATTTTTTTTATTTTTAGATGGTATTTCACAATCCTCTATTTCAATAAGACACCTATTGAAGATAAACTGTTTTCTAGAGAATTGACTCAAAGACCATGCATAATCCAGGTTGGTTTTCCCAATGCATGCTAGTTAAGAATCACAGGAGGAAAAATGTTAAAAAATAGGAAAAGATACATGTCCTATATTAGAATATTTGTAACTTACATACATTACCCCTACTTTGTGATATAGAAGAATCCAATTATGAACAATCAGACAAAGGAATACATATTATAGTTGATATAGAGGTATTTGAATGGACATGAAATATTACATTTATGTTCAGCATACATATATGTATTTTTATTATTTAAAATGTTATATGCATTATTTGGTATAATGAAAATGCTGATATTTAAATGTAATATTGATTACACAATATAATGGTATTTGAAATGATGGATAGGTATAGATTTTATGTTTTTTATATTCAAAAATATCTTTATAAAAATTTACAAAAAGTTAGAGCATAGACACAAGATGATTTTCAAGTTATTTTATTTAATGGATATTTTAACACATGTGTGTATTAAATAACATGTTTTTTCCGGGGTTTTTTCAGAGTTTCATCTGTGATCAATTACACTTGTTCTATTTATTTTAGTGATTAAAAAAAAATATTGACAATAAATATTTTGTAATACTAAACTTTTATTTTTATTATTTTTATTAAAGACCATCTTTTTAACAAACAGATTATAATAAATATCCATATAATCTGACAATTAAAAAATAATTTGACTCCCATGACTGGTAGTTGTCTAATTGACAAGCACATGCATGATATCAAATTAGGCATCATGTATTGAATTAATTATCGAAAATCCACTTATTCAGAGAATGTTAAAGTCAAGTAGCTTTTATAAATTAATTTTGGAGTGAAATCCATCAATGCTTTTATTGTGTAATTTATAGATGTTAAAATTTGAAAATATTTGAGGATATGTAGTCAGAATTCGACATTCCAACTTTGTTATTTTCACTTTTAAGAAGGGAAAGTGGTTAACTTACATTAAAGTGACAGTGTAGTTTAACCCCTTAATGACCACAGCACTTTTCCATTTTCTGTCCGTTTGGGACCAAGGCTATTTTTACATTTTTGCGGTGTTTGTGTTTAGCTGTAATTTTCATCTTACTCATTTACTGTACCCACACATATTATATACCATTTTTCTCGCCATTAAATGGACTTTCTAAAGATACCATTATTTTCATCATATCTTATAATTTACTATAAAAAATTTTATAAAATATGAGGAAAAAATTGAAAAAAACACACTTTTTCTAACTTTGACCCCCAAAATCTGTTACACATCTACAACCACCAAAAAACACCCATGCTAAATAGTTTCTAAATTTTGTCCTGAGTTTAGAAATACCCAATGTTTATATCTTCTTTGCTTTTTTTGTAAGTTATAGGGCCATAAATACAAGTAGCACTTTGCTATTTCCAAACCATTATTTTTCAAAATTAGCGCTAGTTACATTAGAACACTAATATCTTTCAGGAATCTCTGAATATCCATTGACATGTATATATTTTTTTTTAGTAGACATCCCAAAGTATTGATCTAGGCCCATTTTGGTATATTTCATGCCACCATTTCACCGCCAAATGCGATTAAATACAAAAAATCGTTCACTTTTTTACAAATTTTTTCACAAACTTTTGGTTTCTCACTGAAATTATTTAAAAACAGCTTGTGCAATTATGGCTTAAATGGTTGTAAATTCTTCTCTGGGATCCCCTTTGTTCAGAAATAGCAGACATATATGGCTTTGGCATTGCTTTTTAGTAATTAGAAGGCTGCTAAATGCCACTGCGCACTACACGTGTATTATGCCCAGCAGTGAAGGGGTTAATTATGGAGCATGTAGGGAGCTTCTAGGGTTAATTTTAGCTTTAGTGTAGTGTAGTAGACAACCCCAAGTATTGATCTAGGCCCATTTTGGTATATTTCATGCCACCATTTCACCGCCAAATGCGATCAAATTAAAAAAAACGTTAAATTTTTCACAATTTTAGGTTTCTCACTGAAATCATTTACAAACAGCTTGTGCAATTATGGCACAAATGGTTGTAAATGCTTCTCTGGGATCCCCTTTGTTCAGAAATAGCAGACATATATGGCTTTGGCGTTGCTTTTTGGTAATTAGAAGGCCGCCAAATGCCGCTGCATTTCACACGTGTATTATGGTTAGCAGTGAAGGGGTTAATTATGTAGCTTGTAGGGAGCTTGCAGGGTTAATTTTAGCTTTAGTGTAGAGCTCAGCCTCCCACCTGAAACATGAGACCCCCTGATCCCTCCCAAACAGCTCTCTTCCCTCCCCCACCCCCCAATTGTCCCCGCCATCTTAAGTACTGGCAGAAACTCTGCCAGTACTAAAATAAAAGCTATATTTGGGCTTTTTTTGTGTGTTTTTAGCATATTTACATATGCTGCTGTGTAGGATCCCCCCTTAGCCCCCAGCCTTACTGATCCCCCACCAAAGAGCTCTCTAACCCTCCCCCTCTGCCTTAATTGGCGCCATCCTGGGTACTGGCAGCTGTCTGCCAGTACCCAGTTTAGTGAAAAAATGTGCCTTTTTTTTTAAAAAAAACCCCTTTTCTGCAGTGTAGCTTCCCCCCCCAAGATCAACCCCCCACCCCTTCCACATCTCTTAGCTGTTTATTTACAGCTTTCAAAAAAGTTATTTGTTTGTACTTTTTAAACTTTATTTTTCTGTAGTGTAGCGGTTACCTCCCGCTCCCGCCCCGTGCACGCGCCCACCCGCCGCCCCCCGTGCACGCGCGCGCGATCGATGGCCGCCCACCCGCCTCCCAGACTTGCTCCCACCCACCAACGATACCGGCCACCGATGTCCGGTGCAGAGAGGGCCACAGAGTGGCTCTCTCTGCATCGGATGGCCAAGGGGGTTATTGCAGGATGCCTCCATATCGAGGCATCACTGCAATAACCGGAAAGCAGCTGGAAGCGAGCAGGATCGCTTCCAGCTGCTTTCCAGACCAAGGACGTACGCCACACGTCCTCGGTCATTAACTGTATTTTTTTTGAGGACGTGTGGCGTACGTCCTTGGTCCTTAAGGGGTTAATGTTCAATTTGTTTTATAAGATCTTGTATCTTCCTTAGCTATACAAAAACATTATTTTCATAAATATAGCTTTAAAATTCATGAAAATGATAAGTCAGTTAATTTCATATTTCGCACAAGCTAGTTATTGTATGCCATATTGATTAATTTTCTGTTCTAGTGGAGTCATTTGAATGGTCATTTAACTATAGCTAGTTTGTAATATAATTTCACAAAATTATTCATCTTACCTCTTGGTTAGATATCACATATCTATATGTATTTTCATTCCCCTTTAGTTTATTTCTACAATGTTAAATCAACATATTCCTAATGGTTTGGTCCTTAAAGGGACATTCCAAAAATATATTGTGTATTGAATTTTAAGCAATAAAAATTAATTTTTCAAATATTTTTAATGTACTATTATCTAATTTCATTCAGTCTTTAAATATACTTTGAAAAATATATATCAATGCACATGGCTTAGACAATGACATAAGGCATCTATGTGCAACCAACAATCAGCATCAAAATAGCCTATCTAGCTATGTTTTTCATCCAAGAATATATATTTTTAAAAGCTAATTAGAGAATAAAAATAAATATGAAGTTGTTTTAATATTCTATTATCCATCGAAATACGTAAAGAACATATAGCTTAATGTCCCTTTAAGCTGAAGGCGGAGAAATACAGCCATTAGAATATATTTAATTCACAGTGGGGAAAACAATCCAGAAGGTAATCTAAATATGCTTTAGTCACATGTTATACTAAGTTTGAGAAAGGAAGGTGCATAGGTTTAGGTTTATGATCTTTCAAGCATTATTGGGAAATGTCTCCTTAAAGGGACATGAACACAAAATATCCTTTTGCGATTTAAAGAGTGTCTTTTACTTCTATTATCTCATTATCTTGACATACTTTGCTTGAAAAGCATATCGAGATAGGCTCAGTAGATGAAGATTGGTGGATGCACAGAGATGCCTTATGTGATTGGCTCAACCATGTGCATTGAAATTTCTTCTGTTAAGGATATCGAAATCATAATCATAGATAAATTGAGTTACATTTTAAACTCTAAACATTTTTTATCTCTACAGATCATTTGTTAAAATAATTTTTTGTAATGTCTCTTTAAAAATAAAGACGCCATTGCACAATAACAAATATGAGCAGTTCAGACAAATACAAGCTCAAGGTTTATTTACTAATAAGAAACAAACGTGTAGTTTAACATTTATAAACAGATTATCCAAGTTTCGGACATTATAACCAGAAATTGCAAATTCTGAAATGTTGCTTGGGAAACGTATCTTGCAACACGAGATTTGCATCTTTAAACATTCTAGACTAATGTCACACAATAGCACACAATCAATGTGCATTATAAATACATTTAATAGAGCAATGTCAATACTTCACAATAAGTCACGAAATTGATTTAATGAACAATAAATACATACAATGCTAAATGTGTATTAATCCAACGTATTTGTATTAAAGAAACAGAAGGATATTAAACAGAGAAATGTCTACAAAATTTAATAATGTGACAGTATTAGATTTTAACGAGAATTTAAACATTAATATTTAACGGATCATGTATATTAAATCTGCATCACACATATCCGCATGACAGGCCCATGAGTTACAAATAAGTCTACATGAAAAATGGAGTAACAGCACCACCAGGAGGTATGTGTATGGAAGTTACTAAGATATGAAACATTAAGGAACGGCCAATCAGAGTTCATCACACAAACACAACTTGAGTCAGGATGGTCTCACAGACAAGATAACAATATTTAAAACTTTTATCCAATCAGATGTACAGATAACATGTCACATGGTGCATCTCATGTTTACTTTACCATATAAAAGTCCATGACACGTTGCCATCTTTGTCAGTTCTCTAATGCCTGCTGGTATACAGTATATATATCTATAATATATTAAATATACAACTCGGCAGGCATGACACCTCCCAGGTTTGGCAAGCAGGAGAGTGCTGCACTGGTCCACGCCGTCCAGAGGTTTTATCCGCAGCTGTTTGGGAACCATAAGAGGTCGACGGATGCGATTGTTAAGAAGGCCCTCTTCGAGTCAATCACCAATAAGGTTCAATTGGTGAAGGGCGTCCAGAGGAGCCAGGATCAGATCATGCGGAGGTTCGGAGATATGAGGTTGAGTCTGCAAAAAAAAGTGGGCCTCATAAGGGAGTGGGTACAAGCCCAGAAAAGAGATGGAAAGAAAGGTAATCCAGAACGGAAACTCTACCTACTCCCTTATGAGGTCACTTTATGCGACCTCCTCAATCTCCGGGTCCCCAGCAGATTTCGATCCTCTCCATCCTCAGCCTCTTCTTCTTCCCTCACAGCTGCTGGATCCAAAACTCAGGGGCCAGTGCAGCTGCTTCTCCGTCCGGTGGCCTGGGAACAGTTGAAATGGAGGCTGAACCAGGTAAATATTCTACTTTATATAATATATTAATATTTTATTAGACTTTTAATAAATGTGTAGATAGTCATATATTCAACCTCTATAGATCTCACAACATACGCTACATATGATGTTATAGTTATAAATATTATAACCTAGTTATAAATATAATCATATGAGATGATTTGTGTGTCTAATATAGTCAGAAATTAAACATATGTTAAAGACATCTTTTTATTCAGAATAACCTGGATTCACTCATGCATTTATTCTTCAGATTAGTGAAGATTAGTGTTCTCATTTCCAAGTATATTTTTCTTAAAATTCGATAATGATGTGACTTAGTGATGTCCAAACTGTGTTCACTAATAGATATCTATATCATTGATAGATATAGTTCTTGTGGGGAGCCCAGGGGGATCCAGCACCGACGATGAAATGCTTTCCAAACATTCTGGTAAGTCCATTGACTCATTCATATGTCATTGAAGGTGTATTTGTAATCTATATTATGATCATGATTCTGATGAAGCATTACATTTGAATCAAACATATAATTTAGTACTATGATTATATCTCTAATTTATTTTAACATTGAAAGATTAATATCTCAAAGCTTCTTAGTCTACACCTTTGTTGTTCAGAAGATGGAAAACATATGTTTGTTTTTATTATAAATTTTGTCAACAATCATGAAGTGATACACACATGAGAACTCTCAAATGTTCCATGTACTCTTATTTTGTGAATTTATTTATTGAGAATACCAAATGTCATTTGTATGCTCCATCAACATGATGTAAATCATAAATTTGACTCAGTATATCTTTAATGCAACATTGATGTGTGTCTTGTAGCAACAGTAAC
Organism: Bombina bombina; assembly: GCF_027579735.1. Classification (NCBI taxonomy): domain Eukaryota; kingdom Metazoa; phylum Chordata; class Amphibia; order Anura; family Bombinatoridae; genus Bombina; species Bombina bombina. The sequence continues at coordinate 201,548,758 of NC_069504.1, forward strand.
ATAAGTTATAATATCTGATATTAATGTGACATCATGATGTCACATGCATATTCCATGACAAACCACAATAATCATCTTCTTATTGGACAGACACTCCTTGCTATTCATTTGAGTGCCTATATGCATACCATATCCTTATATCATCATTGTTAATAAATTGTAAACCACTTCTAAGTATATATAAAACCTAATCATGTTGAAATGCCTTGCTTTGATTTTATGATGTATGAGATGTTAATATATATTTTATTATATATTTCAGATGGACACTCCACTCCTGGGCATCATTCTCCCACCCCTGCCCAGGCCCCTCCCCTTGTAGAAGACCCTGACCAGGCACCTCCCCCTGTAGAAACCCCTCCCCTGTAGAAGCCCCTGCCCAGGCCCCTCCCCTGTAGAAGCCCCTCCCCCTGTAGAAGCCCCTGCCCAGGTCCCTGCCCAGACACAAGACCCTCCCGGCCCTTCCCATTCCTCCAGGCCTGTCCCTCCCAGAATTGTCCCCATTCACCGCTCTCCCCGTATTTTGGCCCATACAGTTCCCCGACCTGCCCAGTCCCCAACTCACCATGCCCAAGAATCCCCAGCTGTACGGGCTCCCCCAGAGCAGCACCCCAGCTCTCGCCAGCCCAATCCAATCCCTCGCCAGCAATATCCCATCCCTCCCCCCTATCCCAACCTTCATTGTTCGAGGTGTCAGATTGTCCTTCCCAGGCACAGCCGTAAGTATCATTCTAAATCAACATTATAACATATTTAAAGTGACAGTGAACACATTTTTTTAAAAATTTTTATTCAAATAGAGCATGCAATGTTAATCAACTTGCTAATTTACTCCTCTTATCAATTTTTAAGAGTTCTCTTTGTCTCTTTATTTTTAAGTTGAAAGGCATCTAATTGTTCAAATATTGTGAACTGTGTTTTTTTTTTCTGTTTTATTGTTGGATTAATTTATCCACCAATCAGCAGGGACAACCAAGGTTGATCACCAAAAATGGGAAGATATATAAAATGACATTGTTGCATTTAAATTAAAGATACAAAGAGAATGTATTAGATTTGATAATAGGAGTAAATTAAATGTTTAAAATATTTTTTATGGTCTATCTGAATCACAAATTAAAATATTTGTGGTCAGTGTCCCTTTAATATCATCTCACTCCATATACCAATCACTACTACTTGTATTGAAAAATAGAAATATAACTTTTTCTTACATTATCTCTTCTGTAAACCACTGGGAGTGAAATTTCTTCTGCTTGCTGTGTTTACACATGTTGGTCTCAAGGCAAAAAGCTTTAAGGATAGGTGTGGATACCACAGGATAAATAAACTATTGAAATTTACAATGTATGGACAATGGAAATAATGTTCAAAATATTAATAGACTCAAGCTGGAAAAGTGGATCAGTGTCAACAAATTACAGGGGATAACATTTTGGAGTAAACTGTCCCTTTAATGGTTTATGTATGAAGAACATATTTCATGTGAAGATAAGCAATGTTGAATATTTGATTGTAAGAATGATTTCACTTTCAAATTCCAATGTATATTTGCTATATTTATATTATGTTGTGTTATTATCATTAATATTCTTCTATTTATTTATTTTAGGTTGTGACTCAGTATGGCTCATGCTCGAAACTCTATCGCGTATAGAGCAGGCCATGCTGAGGAACTTGCTGTTCCTGGGAAGGATGAATGACACTATTCATACCCTGCTCCAGGTTCAGCGTTCGACTCTACGCCATATAAGACGTTTACAGTCAATGCCTGAATCTGGAGCAGAGCATAAAGAGGACAATGAAGGTGATGCCCAGTAAGTGGAGTATCTGGAGATGCTCCAAGGTCGCCTTAAGATTCTTCCATCCACATGTTACTGGTTTGTTCCTGTTGCCATTTGGCCTTTTTTGTTTTTTGTTGTGCCTGTTGCACTCTTTTAACTTGTCAAATGGCTCCAATGGGGCTTTGTTGGACCCTTGCCAACTCCCTCCAAGGACTGTGATGTACTTTTTTACTGTGTCAAATGGCTCCAATGGGGCTTTGTTGGCCCTTGCCAACTCCCTCCAAGGACTGTGATGCACTCTTTTACCTTATCAAATGGCTCCAATGGGGCTTTGTTGGCCCTTGCCAACTCCCTACAAGGACTGTGATGCACTCTTTTACCTTGTCAAATGGCTCCAATGGGGCTGTGCTGGCCCTTGCCAACTCCCTCCAAGGACTGTGATGCACTCTTTTACCTTTTCAAATGGCTCCAATGGGACTGTGCTGGCCCTTGCCAACTCCCTCCAAGGACTGTGATGCACTCTTTTACCTTGTCAAATGGCTCCAATGGGGCTTTGTTGGCCCTTGCCAACTCCCTCCATGGACTGTGATGCGCTCTTTTACCTTGTCAAATGGCTCCAATGGGGCTTTGTTGGCCCTTGCCAACTCCCTCCAAGGACTGTGATGCACTCTTTTACCTTGTCAAATGGCTCCAATGGGGCTTTGTTGGCCCTTGCCAACTCCCTCCAAGGACTGTGATACACTCTTTTACCTTGTCAAATGGCTCCAATGGGGCTTTGTTGGCCCTTGCCAACTCCCTCCAAGGACTGTGATGCACTATTTTACCTTGTCAAATGGCTCCATTGGGGCTGTGCTGGCCCTTGCCAACTCCCTCCAAGGACTGTGATGCACTCTTTTACCTTGTCAAATGGCTCCAATGGGGCTGTGCTGGCCCTTGCCAACTCCCTCAAAGGATTGTGATGCACTCTTTTACCTTGTCAAATGGCTCCAATTTTAATGATCTTTCAACGTGTTTTTTTTAAACGTTGTTTGTTTTATGACATACTAATAAAATACATGTCATTCCATGATTCTTTGTCCTCTTTATTCATGTCATTGATTGACATCTCTAGTTTATGTGGTTAATCCTTAAAGGGACCAGAAACCAAATAATGGTCTTTCCTGAATCATATATGTAATACAGTTGTAAATGACTTTAATATTTACATATCCAATTTAATTAGATTCATTTTCTTGATATAGTTTTCGTAAAGCTTTATCTTTGCAAGATTATGATTAGCATAGTAATGATTTTATATATGTATATATATATATATATATATATATATATATATCTTGATGTTTGTATATATATATATATATATATATATATGTATATTTTTAATTTCACATCCATGTGTTCATTTGTAAACTCTACGTAAATTGATGCACCTTTAACAAATGATCCCAGGATTGATACAATGAGATAATCACTGTAAAGTGTTATTTTTATGTAAATAGTATCCTCTCTGTGAATCCTGATTTTTTAAATTTGGTATTTCATGTCCCTTTAAGTGATGCTGACCACAATTGTTAAGGAATGGATCTGCATTTCTAATGCGTTTTTGTCCTTTTTACATGAACAAGGACATATAATCATATTTAAAAAAAACCTCTTATTTGAATGTTGACAGCACATGTATTCCTATGTCAATTATATCTTATTGTAGTAGTGTAACCAAATCAATCAGTGTGTGTAATGCACATATTTTAGATGATGAATATCTTTATATTAATATTTTTAAAAATTAATTATCCTCCGATATATGGCTATAGGTAGGCTGACCATATTTCAACTTGAATAAGTGACACGTTTGATCAATACATGTGTCATTCTTGTTATTCCAAAACATTATAAACATATATGAAAACATCAATGACATATGTATTTATCATGTGTACCTTTTAAATGTTAAAGATGGAAACCATAGCTATAGTTAAAGGGACAGTCAAGTCCCAAAAGATGAATCATGATTTAAATAGGGCATGGGAGTTTAACCAACTTCCTAATTTACTTGTATCCACATTTTTGCTTTGTTCTCTTGGTATTCTTATTTGAAAGGTAAAACTAGGAGGTTCATATGCTAATTTCTTCGACCTTGAAGACTGCCTCTAATCTGAATAAATTTTGACTACTATAAGGCATTAGTTCACATGTTTAATATAGATAACATTGAGCTCATGCACGTAAAGTGACCTAGGAGTGAGCATTGATTGGCTAAACTGCATGTCTGTCAAAAGAACAGAAATAATGGGGAAGTCAGCAGAAGCTTGGATACAAGATAATAACAGAAGTAAAAAGTATATTAATATATAACTGTGTTTGTTGTTCAAAAACGAGTAATGTGTATTAAAAGGATTAGCTATATTTTTTAAACACAAAATTTCTGGGGTTGACTGTCCCTTTAACATATAATATATAACACATCCATATTTTCAGAATGCATCTCCTAGCATTAATTCTCAGTTAAAGGGACATGAAACACAATAATCCAAAGCTTTTCATTTATTGTTGCAATGTATTTCAAATTGCAATGTCGTACATAATCGTGTAACCTTAAAATATTTTTTTCATGTCTATTTAAAACATGCTGCATGCTAAATAGTTTATTTAAAAATCCTCTGCTTCTAATGTAATATGTCCTTATTTTCACTAATGTATTCTATTTCATATATCACAGTATTACGTTATCTAGCATGACATTCCTAGCTAGCAATATAGACACATACTAGTTTCTAAAATATAAATATGTTTCTTATTGATATGCCAAGCTTTCAAGTGAGTCCTTGTATTGGCTGATGTTTTTCCTCGATCTGGGATGCGTCATGTTGCTTAAGACGTCACCTGCCAGGCTGTCCAATGAGTCCTTGTATTGGCTGACGTTTTTACGGGATCAAGGATGCGCCTTTTATTTGATGGCGTATTTACGCGATCAAGGATGCGCCTTTTATTGGATGGCGTATTTACGTGATCAAGGATGCGCCTTTTATTGGATGGCGTATTTACGCGATCAAGGATGCGACTTTTATTGGATGGCGTTTTTACGCGATCAAGGATGCGACTTTTATTGGATGGCTTTTTTACGCAATCAAGGATGCGCCATGTTAATTAAGACGTCACATGCAAAGGTGTAAAAACCGTCTGATTGTATTATGTAGTCCCGCAATATTAGATTTTTGCACATAACCCACGTTTGTGAATGAGAAGATAAGTTTAAAACCATGGCGAGTATGGATTGTGTGAATCATGTAACATTGTTGACCCATAGCTGATAAAGAACACAACATTCTCTTTTGATGGCTGTCTGGTTGAATAAACGAATGAAAGAAAAATGTTTTCCTGCATAAGATATTTTGAGGCAAGTGTAAATCCATGAATATAGTCCATCTTGTTTAATATGTTTGTCAACAATATGTTCCTTTTTATAAATAATGACTGTGTTGTGTTTAATTTTCAACATATCGAATTCAGAAATATGCGCAATTGTATATATGAGATGCCTACTTCTTCTAGATGTTATGTCATCGTATATTTTATTAAAGGGTCATTAGACACTCACATTAAAAACACAAATATGTTTTTTATCTCTATTTATATAGTCTGTGTTTTAACAAATACATGTCTAGTTTGGCTTATGTTCAAATAACATTTCAGTAATTTTCTGACTCCTCGCCAAGCCTCAAAGTTTGATGTGAGTATCATCAGCTACCTTCTCCAGCTTTCTCTTGTTTGTGTAAAGGGTCTTTTCATATGCAAATAAAGGGGTATTGTCTTATTTTCCACTTGGAATGTGCTTTACAGCTATCTTTTCAATATAGATAAACAGATTTTCTATTAAAGTGTTTAAAGCTTTTTCTGATGGATTTTGATATCAGTATGTGGTCATCTGGTTGTTTCTAGTAGTGTCTATTACATGCAGTTATCTGAAAAAGATTGTATACTGTCCCTTTAATGCAAATGTTGATTATTGTGTCATGTATTAGTTCCACATTGGTTAATCTCCAGATATATTATTGTGAGCATATATTTGTTTATTCACTCATAAAAGGACTTGAAACCATATTCCTTGTAAATAAAATGTCTTTCTAAAATAATTCAAACACAATAATGTCTCTTTAAGAAAATAGACGTTATTTAACACGTCAATAGAAATCCTATTCCAATATTTCTTGTTTGAACAAGTACATCTAGATATACCAACAATCACAAAATATTAGTATATGTTAGCATATGTTATTTTTTAAAGTGACAGTCTAGAAAACCAATAATGATTTGCATTATGAAAAATGCAATTTTTAAAATACAAATTATGTCAAACGTTTCTCAACAGTGTATCATAGTTCTCTGGTTATTCTTATTTGCTAGCTAAACCTAGGAGGTTCATTTGCTCATTTCTTAGAGCTTGAAGAGTGCATGTAATCAGAATGCATTTTGACCACTAGAGGGCATTTTGATAGCATTTTGATATAGAAAAACTTGAGCTCATACAGCATATTTACCCTGAATTGATCATTGATTGTCTAAAATGTTGTTATGTCCGAATAACAAAAATAAGTGGTCATTTTTCATAGGCATAGATACAAGGGTAATCACATAAGTCACACGTGTATTTCTCCATGTTTTTGTTTCAAACTTGATAATGCATAACACAGTGTTTTCTTTGTAAACAATAATGTTCTGACTTTAAGCTGTGTTATTGGCATTCAAACAGTAATATGCCATCATGTATAATTGTAATGGTCATTTTGTTTGAGAATAGGGAAACAATTTGGACATCACATCACAGAAACCAATCAATATCATGAACAAGGATAGGTATGTGATGATGTGGTGTCCACAAACTTGAAACCCACACTCTGCAAATAATCTGCCTCCATGGACCCGGTCCCATAGAAGCAGATTATATACAGAGTGTGGTCCGCAAGTGTATGAAAACCACATCATCACATACCTATCCATTACACATTAAATAAATTCAAAATAAACATCTCCAAAAATACTTACTTCCTCTTCCTTCCCCTCTTCCCACGAGACTGAGGCTCTGGGGGGGGGCAACTGCCCCCTCCGACGAGTTCTCATCGGAGATGTTGTGGGAAGAGTGGAAGGAGGAGTACTGGGATGACTAAGGTGAGGAGGAGATGGAGGAGTACCAAGATGAGATGGCCCAGCAGGAGATGGCCCAGCAGGAGATGGCCCAGCAGCAGATGGCCCAGCATGCGCCTCCCGGAAGAAATTCAACATATTTTCTTGAATCTGTAAACTCTGGATTTCTCCTTGTTCAATTCTTGTAAGTATCTCTATAATTTCTCTTTGTCCTTCTCAAATGCCACGAAGATCTTCGGTCATCTGAGTTCTAGTTTGGATATTTTCCATCCAGGAGGTACGCATCTGTTCGATGAAATCGAGTAACACCTGCACCTCGGCTATCTCCTCCTGTTGTGCATGGCGGTCTGCTTGTGCACATCGGCCTGCTTGTGCACGGCGGCCTGCTGGTGCTTGAGGGGCATCTTCCTCTGCTTCAGGGGGGGACTCTTCCTCTGCTTCAGGGGGGGGCCTCTTCTTCTCTCTGAGGTGGCGAGTCAACTTCACTACTCTCATACCTAGGAAAAGGAGGAGCCTATGGTTGCTGTGCTGGCTCCTCTCCAGACTCTGTATATTGCAAAAAGAAAGAAATGTATATATTAGCATATTTCCAAATAAAGATGTAAATGCTTTTGCTTCCAATTGAATTACAAATACAGCCTCATTAATCCACTTTGAAATCTAACAATCATTGCGATTTCCGCATTTTCTAAACCGTGTTTGTGCTATCTATATGGTCAATCTGAATGTTTTTTTCATTTTTTTTCAGTCTGTTTAAATGCACACCTAACCTGTAGCCTAGATAGTAATGTAATCGCAAGGTCATTGTGAATGCGTTTACGTAATAATGTGTTAAACAGCATAATAGCATTAATCTTATCCTTAAATACATTTTTTATTTTGGATGTTAATATATTCTTAAATGAGCTTACCGTCAGATGAGAGTGGCAGGTTCCCGGTATCGATTCCTCCGATCCCGACTATGGCCACCTCAGAGATGCTGGGACACAACATTTCCTCCCATCGGGAGTACTCAACGGTCAGTGCAGGCCTGCCACCGGTCCCTGTGGCATGTTGGTACTCCCGGGTTATTTTCTTTTTCAGCTCCATCTTGCAGTCCCGGTAGCGATGTTTAATAGAGTCCATATCTCTGTTATGGCCCCCCACTGCATCCCTTATCTCCCGTCAGAGCTTCCTCTTCTCACTCGGGGTGGTCTTCTGAGCCTGCAGCCTCCTATACCTGCCCATATACGCTTCTATGAGGACCTCCTTCTCCTCCATAGTATACCTCGCCTCCCTAGTCGCTTTGGCCTTCCCCTGTGATGGTGCCCTCTGTTTCCCGGACTGTGAAGCCCTACTCTGTCCTCCACTGGGCCCAGCCACTTGTTCATCTTGAACCAAGTGACTGGGTCCACCCACCGCTTCCTCCCCTGCTTCCTGCCCCCCTTCCTGTCCTGTTCCTCTCCCTCTACCTCTCCTCCCCCCTCTCCCCTGACTAATCTCCTACCTGCCCTCCTTTTCCATCTCTTCCCTACACTGATCCCTAACTCCTACAACAAAAAGTGACTATGCCCAAATGAAAGGGGGTCAAAATAAATAAATAAAAAGATAAAACAAGTGCTCAAAGTGTGAAAGGGATATAAATAAAAGAGGGTAAGGAGTATTTAACCAAACAAAATGTATAAGAAGACTAAAAGGAGGATATGTAAACTAAATGTAACTAGGGGATGGGGATGGGATTAGAGGGAATGGGATATTGAATTAGAGGGAATGGGGTATGGAGTGTAGTATGAGAGGGGATGGGGTATGGAGTGTATGTAGTGTTATTGATAAGTGTACGTATGTATTGAATGTGTTTGCGTGTAAATGTTACGTATACAGAAAAAGCACTCCTATCTCACACTACCACTAACTCACTCACGATAACACTAACTGATTCTCTCACACTACCACTAACTCACTCACGATAACACCAACTGACTCTCTCACACTACCACTAACTCACTCACGATAACACTAACTGACTCTCTCACACTACCACTAACTCACTCACGATAACACTAACTGACTCTCTCACACTAACACTAACTCACTCACGATAACACTAACTGACTCTCTCACACTAACACTAACTCGCACTAACTCTCACAATAACTCTCAAATTTCCAAAAACCCACCAGCAACACAGTCAAAGAAGCCATGCTTGTGTGGTGCTTATATACCCAGTGTAAATTAATAATGATGTACCGGTTTGCCTTGTAAATTGTGCTCAGGTGTGTATTAGTTGTGTGAATTTGCACATGCTCATTTAGAGTTAGTATTTGTGGAATGTGTAGAATGCGATGATGTCATAGTGCTCGTTTTCTATAACATTGTCCAATAGTATTATGTGTAAATGTTAATTGTTGATGGTGTCGTATTAGTGAAGTGTTCTATATGTATGTTTGTCCTAATATTTCGTAATGTTGAATGCGAGTATTTTGCTTGTGTATGAGTGTGCATTTATTTTTCCTTGTTGTTATTTTCTGTATTTCCGTATCGTAAAGTATATGCGTATTCCTCGTTTAGTTATATTTTTTATTTTTCCCCGCTTGTGAATGTGTAATGCGTGTGCTATGTTTTTTGATTGTTGTTATGACATTTGCAGTGTGTTACTGTTATGCATTATGTGGTATACGTCATATGGTTCAGGATAACGTCCTCCTATGTGGGTGCGCTCAGGGAACAAACAAAGATGGTGGTCGACGGCTTCCAATATCATAGAAGCCAGGCTGCTCTTCCGATGTAAACAAGGAATACAGTATCTGTAGCGAGGGAGAGAAGGCGCCAAATAGGGTGATATCGCTAAAAACACATACAAAGGCAAAGTAACAAAGACTATTACTCACAAGCCAAGCGGCACTGAATCGTGCCTTCACAAACGGACCGGGACCTCAGCGTCGCCCGGAAGACCAACCCAGGCGAAATCCAATCGATGGATCAGGAACCCGCTGCCGACAGCCAATCAGGGCCCAAAGCGGCAACACACCTTCCTTTCAAACCTACGGGTCTCTACACTTCCAGCTGAGGATAGATGATACACTACAGGTGCCGGGAAATAGCTCCGATTCCTCGGTAGTGATATAGGGATTATTATTGGATAAAGGGGAGAACGAACTCCAGCAGGGTATAAAAACAAGTTTATTAAAATGTTTTTAAAAAGCAACGCGTTTCTCGGCTACACAGAGCCGTTTCATCAGGCTATAATACATCTACTAAACAGCCTGCTGCTTATAAACCTCCTCTATCCAATCAAAACAGTCCTAGTGCACACACCCAATTTAGTGTAAAAATTACTTACACATAACAGTATAAAATTGTAAAAATACCTTGAAGCACAGACTTCAACCCATATCAGTTCATATACCATCTATTTATATATCATTTACAGCTCTTTGTGGGTCTAACCAATACTTCTATTATCCTTATATTTAAACAGTGAGACGGGCACCTAATATACCTATACGTTAAAGGAACCTAAAACTGATAAACAAATTACTATTTATATGTATGTCATATTTTTTAGTTGATAATAATGTTTTAATTTGTTTTAATTTGTTTTGAATTGTTTTAATTTAATCGTTTTAACAACACTATACATGATGATTATTTTGGACTCCCTAAAGCCTACCCATATACATACAGTTGTTTTATATGCCAACCATTCCCATATCAGTCCTAGGTGTGATCCATTCTATTTTCCTTACTACTACAAATTATATATTTGTGTATTCGCTTGTATTGGGTAAAAATATTACTCGACAACTGGGGGGTCCCACTTGTTAGGTGCCAATTGATATTCTCTAGAACCTTAGTTCTATATACCGAAGTCACTATAGACCAGTCTTATTGAATGATCCCCGCTGCCATTAGAATGTACTTAAAAGCTATCATTTTTTAGTCTTGAAATGCAGCAAGATCAATATTCATGTTTAGGCCTGAGGGATACAATGTTTGGAGTCTATAGATCCAAAACGTCTCCCTTTGTCTTAGCCTAAAAAAGCGGTTGTAGAAATCAGATCTAGGGATATGTTCTATAGGTGTAATTTTCATACAATGCAAGTTCCCACTGTGTTTTAGATTACAATGTCTGGACACACTGTGTAGCTTAAAATTAGCCTTAATGTTTCTAAAGTGTTCAGACCATCTCAAACTTAGCCGTCTACAGGTACGCCCCACATACTGGCACCCACAAATACAAGACAGAAGATAGACTACATAATTAGATGCACAAGTCATCCGGCTCCCCATTTTGTATGTTCTGAATGTTACAGTGGACTGAAAAGTGTTCACATTGTGTGTCATATACTTACACATTTTACATTTCTTATTGTGACATTTATAACTACCCTTTCTTAGTGTCCCACAAGTTGTATTATTTTTTCTAACGCTTCCTACCTTAGATAAGTTATTTCTATCTGTGTTCTTATTCTTCACTATTTTACTGGGTGCCAGAATTCTTTTTAGATTGGGTGCTCTTTTGTAGACAATCTTAGGTGTAGGGTCTAACATTGGGCCCAATATAGGGTCTTTCAATAGAATTTTCCAGTGCTTGTTAATACTCTTCTTGATCACATCATAGTTGTTATTATATTCTGTGATAAAGAGTGGCTGGTTCCTATTATTATCCTGATACTGTGTATTCACTTGCTTTTTTTCAAAGTATTTATTTCTATCATCCTTCTTTGCTCTTTCATAGGCACTATTAACAATTCCTTCTGGGTATCTTTTTTCTTTAAATCTATCCTTTAAGATTTTGCTCTGTATTTCATAATCTTGTGGACTACTACAATTTCTCCGAACCCGTTTGAACTGACCGTATGGTACGTTCTTTTTCCAGGGGAGATAGTGGTTGCTTCTATAATCTAAGTAGCTATTACAATCTACTTGTTTAAAGTGGGTATTAGTAATAATCTTATCATCATCAAAGGATAGATTGAGATCCAGAAAAACAACCATTTTTGTGTCAATTGTACAAGTAAATTTCAGACCCTTATTGTTGTTGTTGAGGTGTCTCACAAACTCCTCAGCTGATAACCTATCGCCCCTCCATACTACTACCAAATCATCTATAAAACAGCCATAGTATACCAGGCTCGCCCCAAATCTGGAGTCATATATATATTCCTGTTCAAATGACCCCATAAAAAGATTGGCATAACTTGGGGCGAACCTGGTACCCATGGCCGTCCCCTTGACCTGGAGATAATATTCATCCTGAAAAATAAAATAATTGTGATGTAAAATGAATGATATTAATGAAATGATAAATTGTTTTTTAGAATCTGGCAGGTATAGGTCTGTTTCAAGAAATCCATATACGGCCTTTATTCCTAAGTCATGTATAATATTGGAATATAAAGCTTGGACATCACACGTGATCCAAATCAGGTCACGTGTGATGTGAATCTGTTCAAGTTTACTGATTAGATCTGCTGAATCTCGTATATACGAGTCCAGGCCGACGACATATTTCTGTAAGAAGAAATCCACGTATGAGGAAGCATTGTCCTTTAAACTGCCGATTCCCGATATTATCGGGCGGCCAGGGGGGCGTCTGGGGTCCTTATGTAATTTTGGCAAGTGATAGTAGAATGCACGATTAGGTTCTATTGAAAGACCCTATATTGGGCCCAATGTTAGACCCTACACCTAAGATTGTCTACAAAAGAGCACCCAATCTAAAAAGAATTCTGGCACCCAGTAAAATAGTGAAGAATAAGAACACAGATAGAAATAACTTATCTAAGGTAGGAAGCGTTAGAAAAAATAATACAACTTGTGGGACACTAAGAAAGGGTAGTTATAAATGTCACAATAAGAAATGTAAAATGTGTAAGTATATGACACACAATGTGAACACTTTTCAGTCCACTGTAACATCCAGAACATACAAAATGGGGAGCCGGATGACTTGTGCATCTAATTATGTAGTCTATCTTCTGTCTTGTATTTGTGGGTGCCAGTATGTGGGGCGTATCTGTAGACTGCTAAGTTTGAGATGGTCTGAACACTTTAGAAACATTAAGGCTAATTTTAAGCTACACAGTGTGTCCAGACATTGTAATCTAAAACACAGTGGGAACTTGCATTGTATGAAAATTACACCTATAGAACATATCCCTAGATCTGATTTCTACAACCGCTTTTTTAGGCTAAGACAAAGGGAGACGTTTTGGATCTATAGACTCCAAACATTGTATCCCTCAGGCCTAAACATGAATATTGATCTTGCTGCATCTCAAGACTAAAAAATTATAGCTTTTAAGTACATTCTAATGGCAGCGGGGATCATTCAATAAGACTGGTCTATAGTGACTTCGGTATATAGAACTAAGGTTCTAGAGACTATCAATTGGCACCTAACAAGTGGGACCCCCCAGTTGTCGAGTAATATTTTTACCCAATACAAGCGAATACACAAATATATAATTTGTAGTAGTAAGGAAAATAGAATGGATCACACCTAGGACTGATATGGGAATGGTTGGCATATAAAACAACTGTATGTATATGGGTAGGCTTTAGGGAGTCCAAAATAATCATCATGTATAGTGTTGTTAAAACGATTAAATTAAAACAATTCAAAACAAATTAAAACAAATTAAAACATTATTATCAACTAAAAAATATGACTTATACATATAAATAGTAATTTGTTTATCAGTTTTAGGTTCCTTTAACGTATAGGTATATTAGGTGCCCGTCTCACTGTTTAAATATAAGGATAATAGAAGTATTGGTTAGACCCACAAAGAGCTGTAAATGATATATAAATAGATGGTATATGAACTGATATGGGTTGAAGTCTGTGCTTCAAGGTATTTTTACAATTTTATACTGTAATGTGTATTTTTTTCTTTTTTTTTATTCATTTTATTTCATTTATATCATTTAGTGTATTTGACGAATTTGATTGTTACAGATTATATTTGTATGAAATGCATTTGTTTATATATGTTGTGCTTTTAATATGATAGCACTATATTATTTCCAAGCACTCAAGGGTTAACAAGAGTAATAAGTTACAGAGAATCATCTAAATTGGGTGTGTGCACTAGGACTGTTTTGATTGGATAGAGGAGGTTTATAAGCAGCAGGCTGTTTAGTAGATGTATTATAGCCTGATGAAACGGCTCTGTGTAGCCGAGAAACGCGTTGCTTTTAAAAAACATTTTAATAAACTTGTTTTTATACCCTGCTGGAGTTCGTTCTCCCCTTTATCCAATAATAATCCCTATATCACTACAGAGGAATCGGAGCTATTTCCCGGCACCTGTAGTGTATCATCTATCCTCAGCTGGAAGTGTAGAGACCCGTAGGTTTGAAAGGAAGGTGTGTTGCCGCTTTGGGCCCTGATTGGCTGTCGGCAGCGGGTTCCTGATCCATTGATTGGATTTCGCCTGGGTTGGTCTTCCGGCGACGCTGAGGTCCCGGTCCGCTTGTGAAGGCACGATTCAGTGCCACTTGGCTTGTGAGTAATAGTCTTTGTTACTTTGCCTTTGTATGTGTTTTTAGCGATATCACCCTATTTGGCGCCTTCTCTCCCTCGCTACAGATACTATACGTCATATGACAGAGCAGTGCATATTTCTTGTGAGATAGAGTGTTAGGTGAAAAAAGCATGTTTGTTTGATTTCTCATTGTTCTCTATGGGAGACTGTCTCACGTGGGCGTGATTCTGCGTATTAAATATACGCGTTAGGAGTCGCGTTAGAAGGTTGTTTTTAAACTCCAAATACCAGCGTTAAAAACACTGTGCATTAGAAAAAAAGATGCGTAGCTAACGCACCCCTTCTAATGCAAAACTCTAAATTTAGGCGTATGTTAGCTACAATGTAACTATTAGTTATATTGTAGCTAGCTTAGGGTTTATTTTATCGTTAAGTATTTAGTTTTAAATAGGAATAATTTATTTAATTATGGTAAATTTATTTAGTTTAATTTAAATTGTATTTATATTAGGGGGGGGGTTAGGGTTAGACTTAAGTTTAGGGGTTAATAAATTTATAATAGTGGCGGCGACGTTGGCGGCGGCAGATTAGGTTTTTATAAATGTAATATAGTTGTGGCAACGTTGGGGGGCAGATTAGGGATTAATAAATATAATGTAGGTGTCGGTGATGTTGGGGGCAGTAGATTAGGGGTTCATAAGTATAATGTATGTGGCGGCGGTGTCCAGAGCGGCAGATTAGGGGTTAATAATATAATGTAGGTGTCAGCGATAGCGGGGGTGGCAGATTAGGGGTTAATAAGTGTAAGATTAAGGGTTTTTAGACTCGGGGTTCATGCTGCTTTTTTGCAGGTGTTAGGGTTTTTTTCAGCCAGCTCAGCCCCATTGTTTCCTATGGGGAAATCGTGCATGAACACGTTTAGCCAGCTCACCACTGAGTTAAGCAGCGCTTGTATTGAGGTGAGATGTGGAGCTAAATTTTGCTCTACGCTCACCTTTTTGCAGCTAATGCCAGGTTTAAAAAAACCTGTAATACCAGCGTTGTCTTAAGTGAGCGGTGGGGAAAAAAAGGCACGTTAGCAACGCACCCCTGTTACCGCAAAACTCGTAATCTCGGTGATTGTTAGTAAATGTCCCTTTAAGAGGGAGAAAAAGTGATGCCTGAGGAAGGTGTCTAGTAATACAGCCCTGATGAGGCCCCTGATGATTTCAAAGGGGTGAAATGTACATGGCGTTGGAGAGATCAGACCTAAGAGCACGCTGGAAAGACCTGCATGAGTGAGAAGCAGGGAGACTGTTTTTCATGAGAGCGGAGCTTTTTGGAGATCTAAGCTACTGATGATCTGAGTAACCGCTAACGATTTCTACGGATCCGGTAAGAGGAGGAAGGTTATCAGGTGCAGCTTGACCTTAAGAGCAGTTGTGTACTGTGGTCACTGGCTGCACTTTGTAAGCCTGCGAGCAAGGTTTGTAACAGCCCATTGGATAGATTATTGTATATAAACATTAAAGAATGTATGGTTAAATGCTAAAAGAGTGCTGATTTCCCTTACTTTAGGAAAGAAGTTAAGAAGCTTACGTTAACAAGGTCACAGTATTCAAAGTTAAAAAAAAAATTATGCACTTTGTGCTAAAACTTTATTTTATAGAGAGCTGCAGACACAAGAGCCAAAACAAAATGATGATGAGTAGTAACTGTGCAAGTGTAGTTGTACCCAGAAATTTAATGTTCATTTTCATTGGGGGGATGAATGAGTAGTTATTAAATTGTAACTGCATCTCCAGTATGAATTCATTTCAGATGATAATTTATTTTGATCCTCTGCATTAAGTTGTATCTACATCTATGGCAAAGGGGTCAGCCTAAGGACTTCAGGCTGCCATGCCTAATTGTGACAATCATTAGATAATGTAACAACTAAGCCATTGTAAATAACAGATGTCAACATTACTTGGGAGCTTTTATAGTGCTTGACCCATTCACATTTTGAACTGATTGAGTTTGATGATTTAAAATGCACTATTGGCAACTAATGTTTTCCCTTTCACTTGCAGGTCACATAGAATATATTGAGGTTTAGCTTGTATTCTCAGTAAAACAGACACTGCTGGCATAGAATTCAGGGGCTGTAGAATTTGAAACATGTTTGAATGAAAACATTTTATGAGGGGTTTTACCTGTGGAATAATTATCAGTCTGATTTTCTGTGCTTCTTTTTGTAGAAATGTGTAAAACTTTAGAAATTAAAGTGTCAGTAAACTTATTTTGTCAACTGATAAAATAGATAATTGTATTTTAAGCATGTAAAGTAACACTCTTTCAAATGGGCTGGGCTCTCTTACACCTTCCACTTGAAGGTTAATTTCTACTGCTGCCTCTTGTCTACATACATTTTCTATAGCCAGTACTACACTGCTGAAATGTTCAGTATATTAAAATGTTTCAACAGGACAAACCGCTATTTCAAATGACAAAATAAAGGTAAATTAGCTATTTGTACATCATTGTATTCATTATTTTTGTCTGGTGAAATGGATCATTCGAACACATTAATTAATTATTCAGTAAAATGTCCCTTTAAGGTCTAAGTTCCAGTCATTAAGTATTCATTATGCAAATTATTTCTCAACTTTTTTCTCAGAAACCAATGGATGGGATTGAGCTTACATTTGCTAAAGTGATATGTATATGATAATTGTGAAACATCTAGGTTTATTGCATTGAGAATGATTAAACAAATGGAAAACTTATTATAGTTTTCTTTTAGGTGGCGGATTTTAAAGACCAACATGGAAAAACAATATCCTAGGATAAAGGAGAACTTTATCAAAAATCAATTTATTACTTATCTGAAATTTACCCATTTCTATTATTTTGTGTCAATGGAAATGTTTGCTTTTTTAGAACATTTGCAATCACAAACAAACACACAATCAAATGATAACATTTGTGGGTGTATTTCATGATTTAGATGAAGTATTTCATATTGTAACATTTTAATAAATCTAGGTTGTAACATGCAAAGGTTTTTCAAGAGATAAAAAGCATTGAAAAAAATATTTGTAAAAATTAATTTAAAAATTATGTTGATTCTGTCAATCAATTGAAAGGAACGCATTTATTAACATTCAGGTGTACAAGGTTCCAAGGACGAGAACTTGTGTAGCCCCACCCCCTGCTAGTGGACAGCCAATTGAGAAAGAGAAGAACTTGATATTTTTTTGGCCTGTTCCTGATTGTACCCCTGATTCTGATTTGATTCCTCTGCTTCTACTATGTATTACCCGGCCTTTCTAACTTCTCTTCTGCTTTGCCCATTTTAAAGTGTATTATTATACAATATATACCAATATAAATTTGTCTATATTTTATGCTGTGGGTCATATCTACTTATACCCTGATGCTAAGGAACTATCTCCAACTATAGCTATAACAGACCCATCAGATTAAAAATACTGTATAACATTATTTTATGCATATATCATGATGTGTACAAAAACTGCAGCAAAAAGTATTACAACATTATTTTTTTTAATTAAAATATTAATAAACAAGGTTATAAACAATAGTGTGTGTGTCTGTGTGTGTGTTTTACCTAAACTCTGTAGTAATAGAAGGAGTTATCTTCATAAAAATAGGGCCTTTTGAATTATTACATAACTTTGATCTGCACATAAGGCTTCCATGTGCCTCAATGTAAATGGATTTATTCACTCCAGATGATCACTGCTACCATATTGATCACCAACCTATTAAAACATATATAGTGACTTTATTTTTCAAAGTGTCTGAATGGCTTAAAAACAAATGGTCTTGGGGGTCTATAAGTCTTTTTGATGGCCTGTTATAAGGGTATATATATATATATATATATATATATATATATATATTTAGTGCATGTGTATATATATATATATATATATATCCAAACAATTTCCAGTTCAGCCCACCAAGAGACAGCAGCCTGGGTGCAAATATAGGTAGTATAAGTAGACATAAACAGATGCACTCTCAGGACTTCCACAAAATTCTTTAATGGAACGTTTTCGGGGTTGAAGGGGTTGTGAACCCCAAAAACGTTCCATTAAAGAATTTTTTGTAAGTCCTGAGAGTGCATCTGTTTATGTCTACTTATATATATATATATATATATATATATATAAGCAAAATGAGTCAGTTGCACTCTCACAAACAATTTCTCCAAGGGCCAGGGTGCTAGAGTAGGTGATATGTAGTAGAATAGAAAACAGCACTATCTGGACTTAAATTCAAACAGATAGTTTAATAGGTAACGTTTCGGGGAATGCTCCCCTTCATCAGACCCCTTCATCAGTAGGGTCTGATGAAGGGGAGCATTCCCCGAAACATTACCTATTAAACTATCTGTTTGAATTTAAGTCCAGAGAGTGCTGTTTTCTATTCTACTATATATATATATATATATATATATATATATATATATATATATATATATATATATATATACATATTTTTTTTAAGTGCTTACACCTTATCCCCAACAAGCACACATTTTGAGAGAGCAGGCGATTATCTTTCAAACTGTGGTCTTGGGGGTTTCTAGGACTTAAGCTGAGATCAAGGGTTTTATTACCAACCCCTCTATTCAGCTTCCTTAAGTGCTCATCAACGCTATATACAGTGTGTGGATGATGACCATGTGGTGTTATTTGCTCTTAAATTTTACAAGGATAAAGTTCTTAAAATTAAGTGATGATAGAATAGTCTGAATACTGTTAAATTTGAAAATTCTGTCAAAGTTTTCTACTCTGCTTTTTATGTTTATGTAATTGCAACATGTCTGATTGCATCATTTACCTATATTGTCATGCTCCTTGGAGGGGGTTTTATTTTTGGAGCCCAGTAGTAGAGGTGACTAAAAGGCTCTGAAGTAACACTCCCTTTAGTGCTCTTTCCTTTCTAAGGCATGATAACAAACACAGACTAGGCAAGTTTATTTACTGGATTTTTTAGAGCCACATACTGGACAAAGGACTTGGAATCTGTGAAGCTGTACACTGGACATATGATTTGGAAAATGTGAAGCTGAACAAACACAGACTAGGCAAGTTTATTTACTGGAATTTTTAGAGCCACATACTGGACAAAGAACTTGAAATCTGGGAAGCTGGACACAGGACTTGGAATCTGTGAAGCTGTACACTGGACACATGATTTGGAGTCCGTAGAGAGAAAACATGATTTGGAATCTGCAGGGCTGACCACAGGAGACAGATGACTTTAAATCTACAGAGCTGAGCACAGGAGACAAATGACTGAATAGATGTCAGACATGCTGAAGTCAAGTTCCACGCTGGCAATCTGGAGCAGAAGAAGATGGCAAGGAAGGTATGGTAAGCAAACTTTTAAGGGATAAATCTAACAAAATAATTTATAATAAATCTGAATAACTTACTTTGAGTAATAGATGAATGATTCAACACATTTATGACTGTGCACATGTCTGCTATGGCTTCACATGTACAAGAATTTTACTTATTTATCAGCTAGTACAACCTGCAGTTTTTAAAATGTATCACTAACTGCCTAGAATCTGACAAAAAAATAACAAAAAAAGGTAATCTCTATTCACATATGCTGGTTACAGGAACCACATTTGGAGCCTCATTCTCTAAAGTTCTTCACTCTGGTGGGATTATCTAAGAAGTCTCACCAGTACCCTGAGGTCTCTCAAACATTTTTAGAAAGACAATTTTTTTCTCAATATGCAGGTTTGTTATTGTCATAATCATTTATTTGTATACGCCGTAAGATTACATAGCACCGAGTACCAACATAGGGGATACATAGACAAAGATTTAAGTTAATATATAAACACATGACAGACTAAACCAAATTAGTACAGGAACAGAATGGCCATGCTCTGAAGATCTTAGAGTCTATGGGGCCCATTTATCAAGCTCTGTATGGAGCTTGAAGCGCCGTGTTTCTAGCGAGTCTTCAGACTCGACAGAAACACCACTTATGAAGCAGCGATCCAAAGAACGCTGCTCCAAAACCTGTCCGCCTGCTCTGAGGAGGCGGACAGAGATTGCGTGAAATCAACCCGATCTAATACGATTGGGTTGATTGACACTCCCTGATGGCTGCCGATTGACCATGAATCTGCAGGGGGCGGAGTTGCACCAGCAGTTCACAAGAGCTGCTGGTGCAATGCTGAATGCGGAGAGTGTATTGATCTCCGCATTCAGTGATGTCTGTTGGACATGATCCGCTGATCGGATCTTGTCGGACAGACATTTCACAAATAGGCTCCTATAGGTTGAGGGTGTAGAGATATAAGTTTTAAGGTAGGTTGTCATGTTTATTGCAGCAGCAATTGAAAGCCGTTTAAGATTTATTTTGGTTAGGGTAAAAAACAGTTAGAGAAAAGATGATTGAATAGGGCAGGTTGGGGAGTATTTGAAGATGATAGAGGAAATATAGTTGGGTGTGAGGCTGTTGAGTGCTTTACAGGTTAAGGTTAATATCTTTGAATTGAATCTTAAGGTATATAGGGAGTCATTGTAGAAACTGGAAAAGTGGGGCAGCTAATGCAGATTAATGACTTAGGTGGATGAGTCTAGCTAAAGTATTTATGATAGATTGAAGGGGAAGAGCTGGTGTTTGGGGAGGTTGGGTGGTGGGGTCAACAAAGTTTTTTTTTTTTTTTAAGGATTGGTTGGCTTAATGCATGCTTGAATGTACCAGAATATATGCCAGTGGTGAGAGACTGATTAAAGAGATACGTTAAGGCAGGGGTTAAAGAAGCAGAGAGAGAGAAGAAGTTGTGAATGTATTGTTTTGTGTGGACAGGTTGTGTGATGAGAAGAAGATATGAGTGTAAAGACTTCTTCCTCTGTTACAGGAGAGAAGTAACAGAGTTCCAGTAATAGAATGATTGGGTAGAATGGCGGAATTTGAGGGGTGCGAGAGAGAGAGATACTGTATTTTTTTTTTCTAATTGTGTAAATTTTATTTTGAATTGTTCAGTATTAATCTGAGCAGTGAATTTGGTAGTTAAGAGAGGTGCAGGCAGACATAGGAGGGAGTTAATTGTTAAAATAGGCTCCTGGGTTGTATAAAGGAGTTGACAAGAGGGAGGAGTTTTTTGGCTTGGTTTAGGGAAGAATTGCATGATCTGAGGATGGATGCAGGAAATCATCACAGGTGTGTGATTTTCTCCACTAACATTCAGCAGTCCATGAACATTTCTGAAGGTAACTGGTCTGTTTGGTGTGCCATGGTTGCATTATGCACAGTTGAACAGTGTGGATGCTTCTTTGTAAAGTGTTCTTTTTAGTGCAGAATTGTAAGGCAATATAGAAGTGGTTAGAAAAAGAAACTTAGAGGCAGTCAACATGTTAAGATTGTCAATGGGTATAGAGAGGAAATGTGTGAGCCAGGCTTAAAAGTAGTCTAAAATGGGGGGAACTTCCGGGTGGCGGCCATGACAGGTCGCAAGATTATCTACTGCTTCAAGCCTTAGCACAAACCAGTACTCTAATTCCTATCTAATGCCTCATCGAATATCACTTTTTGGAGAATATTGTGTAACAAGCGAAGCTCTCTTAAATGATACCACTTATACTAGGTTTGACTGCGAAACCAGCTTACCGGAACGCTTCAAAGGTTGCGGCCTATTATCTAACCCCCCGGCAGGAGACTTGAGGGCTCCTGTCGTTATAAAGCAGTGCTATCCCGCAAGATACTGCAGGATCTTTATATGCTTTCCCTGCGCAGATTTTACTACAGATGTCTACAATGGAGGCTGCTACATATATCTTGCTGGAATTACGCTGTATGCTTGATTCCTATCAAGTTCAGTTTGAAAAATCTCTGCATATGGCGTTTACTTACACCAACGATGGTGCATCTACACAGTCTGCTCATGTGGAGCCCAACCAAATACAAAGAGCTAAAGTTGATGTAACGCTATCCAGGCATACACCATACAGTGCTGCTACCCTTCGATGGGAACCTGAGTTAACTATTTCAGACCATGAGGAGAAGGGAAACACAGTTGAAGGTGACACCTTCAGAAGTAGCGCGAAGGAATTTGCAGCCTTACCGAAGGCTTGTGTCTGCTGGACGGAGACAAGCCGACCTATATCTACTCCTACACAGATTGATGTAGTGGCTGCTACACATGAGATTGAAGATAAAGTCGCTCCCCAAACAGCAAATGATAGGCAGCATCCAAAGCCAGCTGCTGTTTCGCTATATGAGGAACTTGTGACTCTGTCTTTGGGCCCTACAAACAAACTATATCATCTGGCAGCGATTTCTAGGGGAGATGGTGTTTGGAGCAATACCTTTCTGCTTGCCCAGCTACTGTATGTTATCCTAGAATCCACTGCACCTCATTACGGACTGTATTGGAAGTTCACCATAACAAATCGCATTGGCATGGGTTAGAGTGAGGTGGTAGGCATCGAGTCTGTGTGCTATTTTCCACTATGGGTTTGCCTTCACTTATTTGTTAAAAAGACTTTACAATTAGATTAAACATGCAGACTTAGTCTGAAGTTGCATAACAATGTTCCATAAGTTAAATGTTTATTTCCCTGTTAACCTATTGTTGCTACTTAGTTGGTTATTGGCTCCTACTCACCTAAGGTAGAGTAACCTTGGGTGATAGATATCAAGCTGTTTTTGCACTGTAGTATGTTACAGATCAATTTGATTCTAAATGTGAGAGACCCCTTTTAATTTTCTTTTGTCTGTGCCATTCTAGCCCAAGATCACTATTATCAAATAATTTATGTAACCCTTAATAATATATATTGCATGGTTAATTTAGCACCCCTTGTGATGTGGGATTTATGTTTTATCCCATACCTTAAAGGTTTCCATACATAGTCTTCACTGAAACTTCTACAATTTGTCTTTACTCTCACCCTTTCTCTAAACGTGAACCATTCAATATCTTACCTATAGGATCCAGTGTGTCACTAGCCATTTCAAAGTATATATGTACCTTTCTGATGTATCCCTACAATATGTATTGTATTGTTTTATACGTGGTCACCCTATACCAGTTCAAGATTTTTTTTTTAACTCTTACTGTCCCATATCATCCCTAAGTAATTCTGCTATTTCCTGTTAAGGTAGTGGCTCAGCTGTCGGCGGCCGAGACGGTTTGGCCTATCTAGTTTATCTCTCCCCAGATTTACGTAGCAGATTAAATATAGTGGCGATATGAGCAAACCTATTCTGTTTTGAGCTGGAAGTTGGAAATACATATATGTCCTTCTGTCTATTTCTTATAGGTCTATTTTACTCTACATCATGTTTTCAGTGGCTGGGCACTTATATTAGTGGGTTATTAGGTGCAGTGGCTGCAGGACTTAGACTTCCAACAACTCACTAGGTTATATATTAAACTAAAAACTACACAGTTGCTGCTTATCTACACTCCATAAATGTTATTACATTTTTAGGGGCGCTTTAAACCAGGTCGGCATGCTGCTTCCAATTAGTACTCAGATTTTGGTTTCTAATCTCCACCCAAGTAAGTCTCTTATATATAAGGATAAATTTAGGTTTTAATCTAATTGAACAATATTGCTAGCTTATCAGACTGCGAGATTAGATTCCCTATACTTCAGACTTTACTATAAGTTAGGTAGCTACGCTACTTCTTTCTTATACAGCCTTACACAGCAGTCTCCATTTTTCTTTCTCTGGCAGGGGTTCATGTTTTCAAAATTTAGCAATAAAATTATATAAATTTAAAATAGAGGTTTATCAGTTGGGACCCAAAAGTGGCCCCCTACGGTTTATAACTGTCTTCTGTAGCTTCATGACATCTGCAATACAGTGAGGTCCAAAAGTGGCCCCTGGTGCCATCTAGAAGACAAACCAACATATGAGCAAGCATGATGTTTATTAATCTTTTTTTTTACAATGCCATATAGTTATGCTATGTATATTATGGTTTTATTACTTTTGACTGTATAACCTGACACAATTGTGTATATTGAATGTACTGAAAGGCATTGTCTGTAAGCTCTGAATTAAACCTCAATAAAAAAAAATAAAAAAAAGTAGTCTAAAATTGTAATGCCAGACCAGGAGGCCGATAGATAACAGCAAAATGCTACAGGGAAGAAGAGGCAGATAGGAAGAACTTTCAAAGAAGAGAAAGAAAGTTATAAGGGTGAAGGAATGTAGTGGAAGGTACAGTATGGCGGCAGAAAAATGTCTGCTCCCACTCCTTGTCTGTCTCCTGCCCTGGGAGTGTGATTGAAGTGCAGGACACTATATGACAGATAGGCTGCAGTAATTATGTTAGAAGAAGAGAAACAAGTTTCTGTGAGGGCTAAAAGGTTAAGTGATTGTAAAATAAATATGTCATGAACAGAAGTGAGCTCATTGCCTATAGAGCATGCATTCCAAAGGGCACAAGGTAATTGTGAGGTATTAGTGGAAGTGCAATTAATGAGATTGAGAGGGATATGCAGGCTAGATTTTGGAGGTGTTAGTCATGGTAGTGATCAGAAAGGGGAAGATGGTGGACCTTGGTTAGGTTTGAAATCACCAGCTGCAAAGGAGATGGAAGATGGTAAGACAGAGGAGATGGGAGTCTATATTATGTGTCTTAGCTTAGTGTCAGTAAAACATTGTTGGCTGAGGAATGCAAGAAAGTAATAGTGTGTGTTGAAGAGGGGAGATGATAGATGTAAAAATGAGATAAGAACAGTTTTAGTGTTTCTGAAAGGAGGAGCTGCCTGTTTAAGGAGATGATAAAGGAAAACAGGAGAATGTGTAACAATAAGATATACAGATACACGGCAGGCAAAGACAAAATGCCTGACTGGTATCTAGAAGAGGCATCAAAGGTGAGCAATTGTAAAATGAATAATGAGTACAATAATGTATAAATAATATAATAGAAAACAGTAAAAAATGGGGATATACCTTTAACAAAAGTAATATAAATAAATAAAATGAGGTATTTAAGCCGGTTATGTAGTCTGTCTAGTAGTAGATCTAATAGGCTATAAAATGTAATAAAATAAAATAATCTTAATACAATAACCAGTATATTGATGTCACTAATCTTAACCCCTTAATGACCACAGCACTTTTCCATTTTCTGTCCGTTTGGGACCAAGGCTATTTTTACATTTTTGCGGTGTTTGGGTTTAGCTGTAATTTTCCTCTTACTCATTTACTGTACCCACACATATTATATACCGTTTTTCTCGCCATTAAATGGACTTTCTAAAGATACCAATATTTTCATCATATTTTATAATTTACTATAAAAAAATTATAAAATATGAGGAAAAATTGAAAAAAACCCCACTTTTTCTAACTTTGACCCCCAAAATCTGTTACATATCTACAACCACCAAAAAACACCCATGCTAAATAGTTTCTAAATATTATGCTGAGTTTAGAAATACCCAATGTTTACATGTTCTTTGCTTTTTTTGCAAGTTATAGGGCAATAAATACAAGTAGCACTTTGCTATTTCCAAACCATTTTTTTTTTCAAAATTAGCGCTAGTTACATTGGAACCCTGATATCTTTCAGGAATCTCTGAATATCCATTGACATGTATATATATATATTTTTAGTAGACATCCCAAAGTATTGATCTAGGCCCATTTTGGTATATTTCATGCCACCATTTCACCGCCAAATGCGATCAAATAAAAAAAATCGTTCACTTTTTCACAAATTTTTTCACAAACTTTAGGTTTCTCACTGAAATTATTTACAAACAGCTTGTGCAATTATGGCACAAATGGTTGTAAATTCTTCTCTGGGATCCCCTTTGTTCAGAAATAGCATACTTATATGGCTTTGGTGTTGCTTTTTGGTAATTAGAATGCCACTAAATGCCACTGCGCACCACACGTGTATTATGCCCAGCAGTGAAGGGGTTAATTAGGGAGCATGTAGGGAGCTTTTTGGGGTAATTTTAGCTTTAGTGTAGTGTAGTAGACAACCCCAAGTATTGATCTAGGCCCATTTTGGTATATTTCATGCCACCATTTCACCGCCAAATGCGATCAAATTAAAAAAAACGTAAAATTTTTCAAAATTTTAGGTTTCTCACTGAAATCATTTACAAACAGCTTGTGCAGTTATGGCACAAATGGTTCTAAATGCTTCTCTGGGATCCCCTTTGTTCAGAAATAGCAGACATATATGGCTTTGGCGTTGCTTTTTGGTATTTTGAAGGCTGCTAAATGCCGCTGCGCATCACACGTGTATTATGGCTAGCAGTGAAGGGGTTAATTAGGTAGCTTGTAGGGAGCTTGCAGGGTTAATATTAGATTTAGTGTAGAGCTCAGCCTCCCACCTGAAACATCAGACCCCCTGATCCCTCCCAAACAGCTCTCTTCCCTCCCCCACCCCACAATTGTCCCCGCCATCTTAAGTACTGGCAGAAAGTCTGCCAGTACTAAAATAAAAGCTATATTTGTATTTTTTGGTGTTTTTTTTTTTAAAGCATATTTACATATGCTGTTGTGTACTATCCCCCCTTAGCCCCCAACCTCACTGATCCCCCCCAAACAGCTCTATAACCCTCCCACTCTAACTTAATGGGCGCCATCTTGGGTACTGGCAGCTGTCTGCCAGTACCCAGTTTAGAAGAAAAAATGTATTTGTTTTACATTTTTTAGACTTTTCTGTAGTGTAGCTTCCCCCCCACACAAAAACCAACCCCCCACCCCTCCACGATCTCTTTTAGTGTTGATTTTTTTTTGGTGTGCCTAGGCCACTTAACATTTTACTTTTATTCACTTTCCGTAGTGTAGCGGTTCCCACCCGCTCCCGCCCCGTGCACGCGCCCGCCCGCCACCCTCCGTGCACGCGCGCGCGTCCGTGCGCGCCCCCGACGGTCCCGCGCCCGATCCCGCCCCCCTCGACGTCACACGGCACACCGATGGCCGCCCACCCGCCTCCCAAGTCGGCTCCCACCCACCAACGATACCGGCCATCGATGTCCGGTGCAGAGAGGGCCACAGAGTGGCTCTCTCTGCATCGGATGGCCATGTCAGGTTATTGCAGGATGCCTCCATATCGAGGCATCACTGCAATAACCGGAAAGCAGCTGGAAGCGAGCAGGATCGCTTCCAGCTGCTTTCCAAACCGAGGACGTGCAGGGTACGTCCTCAGGCGTTAACTGCCTTTTTTTTGAGGACGTACCCTGCACGTCCTCGGTCATTAAGGGGTTAATAAAATGGCCGATAACGCAAAGAAGAAAAAGATATCAGCATACAGTATTGATATTACATATATTACCAAAAAGTGCAAAAAATAACACATATGTTACACAATAAACAATTGACAAATAAAATAAATAGAATGAAAAGTATAATAAATATCAAAATGTAATGAAAATAAATAAAAAGTCCTGGTGGAGAAAGATATCATAAAAAAAACGGAAAAGATAATTTCAAAATCCTTAGGCAGCTCCTCTGGTGTGTCACGCCACAACACAGGATCGAAACATCTAAAATACAAAAAGTAGAGAGCGCCACATAGTGCAGATCAGACGAGCAGGGAATAGGACATGAGAGTAAGTGAAAAACCTACTCCCATGATGGAATGCACCAATGTGCAGTGCAGGCAAGCCGAGACCAAAGAGTCGCCCAGCAGACTCCTAGGCAACTAGAACTAATAAGATCCTTGTCTCACCAAAGGAAATCCAGGGATACAGGGTAGTTCCCACAGGGTGTCTTACACACTGGTCAGAGAAAGAAGCCAATGCTCTCCTGGGCACAGTGGCGGATGTATAAATACCACAGAGTTGGCAACAATGTTGTAAATCTGACAAATGGAAGATAAAAGTGCAGCAGCAAAGTCACAAATTAAAAAAAAAAAGTGTATTTAAAAAGGTAAAAACATCATCAAAGCGTTTCTCCATGTCACAGCACAGTTTCATCAGGCTTTACAAACATTCATAAAGCTGCTACACTTATAACATCCAATCAGCATATGGGAGGGTTCCACACCCACAAATTACACAGCTGTTCTGAGTGGAATTCATAACAAAGACCCAGTTTTTCGTAATATACAAGAAGAGTCCATATTGTTCAAGAGTTAGTATATCCTACAGGATAACAGAATAATATCACTCGTAATTATATAATGCATATAGTGTCTATATTAATAAGGACACTATTATTAAAAATTTGGAAAATAAAAAGGGGGTGGTGACGGTTAACATCATCTTTTAGAATATCCAATCAAATACAGGGAGTGTGGCAAAATCATAGGATACAACCTGTCGTTAAAAAAAGACCTAATCGTTAAGTGGATATATAAGCTAGTGTTTAGCTATTATGTGTGTTGAATTATGATAAAAGCGTAACAAACCATGTAAACATAACAATAGGGGACATGCATAGCAGAGAACATACCCAAAAAATAAATAAAATAAAACCTAAAATACAACCTAAAAGATATACATGTAAGGATATAGTTATATCTAAATGAAAGTGTTGTTTACAATTGTGTGTGTTACGATGTGAATAAAACATAATAAATGACGTGTGGGGACAGTGAGAAGTGGTTGTGACAGAGGGTGTGTTAGTTGGAATAAACTAGCATACTAACTAATGCAATAGAAAAAGACAATTCAATAGGTATCAGATATCCATAACATCTCTATACAAATACCACCTAAATAAAAATAAAGTGCAAAAAGATAATCAGCCGGTATAATGGATATTATAAAATATAAAATGTAGGGGGAGTAGACTAAATGCCACAATTATAATGGACCAATTGTGATAGGGAGTGCACAAGTGGTAAGGAGCTTTAGGAAAAGTGCAGGCCAATGAGGAGGAGGGGCATGGGGAGTAAAAAATAAACAAATACAGCATGGTCTTATAGGCAAGTCAAAATAACATGACAGCCATTGTAATGAATAGAGGTCGGTAAAAAGGTGACAGATATAAAAGAAACAACGTGTGATAATAACGTGAATATGATTGGAGAATGATGCGTAATCCTTAATCGGTAGAACTAAATCATGCTAATAAAAATAAAAATATGATAATAGGAAATAAAAAACTAATAATAACAAATAAGACAGCAAATGAGAATAAAAATAATAGTAATTTGTAGGGATATCAGTGACAAATATATCACATCTAACTAATGATATCCGACCTTAATACCCATAATCGGGGTACAAGGAAAAGTAACAGGATATCGAAGTGGGAAAAGAGACTCAATAAGAGTGCTATAAAGACACTAAGATCAGATGGGACAATAAAGGAGAGAATAAGTATATATATATATATATATATATATATATATAGCTATATATATATATATATATATAGCTATATATATATATATCTATATCTATCTATCTATCTATCTATCTATCTATATCTATATATATATATATATATATATATATATATATATATACTCCTGGAAAAACGGATGCACTCTCAGGTCTTTTCAGTGAAGAAAAAAATCTTTAATGTAACGTTTTCAGGGACTTCTTCCCCATCATCAGAAGTCCCTGAAAACGTTACATTAAAGATTTTTTTCTTCACTAAAAAGACCTGAGAGTGCATCCGTTTTTCCAGGAGTATCCATTGCATGTTTGCACCCAGGCAGATGTCCCAAGGAGGGTAACACTGTATTGTGAACGGTATTTTTATATATATATATATATATATATATATATATATATATATATATATACTAGTGTCAATATATATATATAAAATGGAAAGAGATTTATAACTAGAGTGTAAAGTGAGCGGTGTCTGAGTGATGTAGGTCAAATTAGAGAGGTGACCAGTGGATGGTTGGTACCAAAGTGGCTAAAATGTAAACACAATGCATCAAAAGCCTGTAAGCAGACAAAGAGGCATCACTAAAGGATATATTGGATATACAAACTTAAAACTTTGTTTCCCTCTGGTCTCTATATGAATATGGATTTGGCTGTCTTTTAAAAAAGATAAGACTCTATCTAGTAATATTCCCTATCCTTTAGTGATGCCTCTTTTTGCCTGCTCACAGGCCTTTGAGGCATTTTGTGTACATTTTAGCCACTTTGGTCCCAACCATCCACTGGTCACTTCTCTAATTTGACCTACATCACTCTGACACCGCTCACTTTACACTCTAGTTATAAATCTCTTTCCATTTTTTATATATATTGACACTACTGTGTGTGTATATATATATATATATATATATATATATATATACACAAAACACGGAAGGGAACTGCACTCTCATACCGGACCGGGTACACATCCCGTGACCCTGCAACATGCTCAGCCCTGGGTGCCACTGGCACTCACAGGAAGCTGTGCTGTCCCCAGAGCCACAAGCAGTTAACCTCAGACAGGTCTGGGTGCAAGAACCATAGGGAAAATTACAAAACAAATTAATACAACACACAGAGAAAACCCAGCACTCACTTACAAGCTCTCAGCTAAGATTTAAAAGCAAAAATGGAAAGGTTAGTCACCGCATCTGGTCAAATGGGACAAGCTCAGGTACCACGTCAAGGTCCTTTCCAATACCTGAGACCCTAAAACAGCCACACAATGCAAGCTTTCAAATCCAAACAAACTGAAAACAAGGGAAGGGTGCACAGGAATATGTAACCACCCTAAACATATACAAAACACAGAAGGGAACTGCACTCTCATACCGAACCGGGTACACATCCCATGACCCTGCAACATGCTCAGCCCTGGGTGCCACTGGCACTCACAGGAAGCTGTGCTGTCCCCAGAGCCACAAGCAGTTAACCTCAGACAGGTCTGGGTGCAAGAACCATAGGGAAAATTACAAAACAAATTAATACAACACACAGAGAAAACCCAGCACTCACTTACAAGCTCTCAGCTAAGATTTAAAAGCAAAAATGGAAAGGTTAGTCACCGCATCTGGTCAAATGGGACAAGCTCAGGTACCACGTCAAGGTCCTTTCCAATACCTGAGACCCTAAAACAGCCACACAATGCAAGCTTTCAAATCCAAACAAACTGAAAACAAGGGAAGGGTGCACAGGAATATGTAACCACCCTAAGCATATACAAAACACAGAAGGGAACTGCACTCTCATACCGAACCGGGTACACATCCCATGACCCTGCAACATGCTCAGCCCTGGGTGCCACTGGCACTCACAGGAAGCTGTGCTGTCCCCAGAGCCACAAGCAGTTAACCCCAGACAGGTCTGGGTGCAAGAACCATAGGGAAAATTACAAAACAAATTAATACAACACACAGAGAAAACCCAGCACTCACTTACAAGCTCTCAGCTAAGATTTAAAAGCAAAAATGGAAAGGTTAGTCACCGCATCTGGCCAAATGGGACAAGCTCAGGTACCACGTCAAGGTCCTTTCCAATACCTGAGACCCTAAAACAGCCACACAATGCAAGCTTTCAAATCCAAACAAACTTAAAAAAAAGGGAAGGGTGCACAGGAATATGTAACCACCCTAGACATATACAAAACACGGAAGGGAACTGAACTCTCATACCGGACCGGGTACACATCCCATGACCCTGCAACATGCTCAGCCCTGGGTGCCACTGATATGGGTATCAAGGTCGGATATCATTAGTTAGATGTGATATCTTTGTAACTGATATCCCTACATATTACTCTTATTTTTATTATGATTTGCTGTCTGATATGTTAGTTTTTTTTTTATTTCCTACTATCATATTTTTATTTTCATTAGCATGATTTAGTTCTACCGATTAAAGATTACGCAACATTCCCCAATCATATTCACGTTATTATCACACATTGCGTCTTTTATATCTGTCACCTTTTAACCAACCTCTATTCATTACTATGGCTGTCATGTTATTTTGACTTGGCTATAAGACCATGCTGTATTTGTTTATTATTTGCTCCCCACGCCCCTTCTCCTCATTGGGCTGCTTTTTTCCTAAAGCTCCTTACCACTTGTGCACTCCCTATCACAATTGGTCTATTATCATTGTGACATTTAGTCTACCCCCCTATATTTTATATTTTATAATATCCATTATATCGGCTGATTATCTTTTTGCACTTTATTTTTATTTAGGTGGTATTTGTATAGAGACGTTGTGGATATCTGATACCTATTGAATTGTCTTTTTCTATTGCATTAGTTAGTATGCTAGTTTATTCCAACTAACACACCCTCTGTCACCCACACGTCATTTATTATGTTTTATTCACATCGTAACACACACAATTGTAAACAACACTTTCATTTAGATATAACTATATCCTTACATGTATATCTTTTAGGTTGTATTTTAAGTTTTATTTTATTTATTTTTTGGGTATGTTCTCTGCTATGCATGTCCCCTATGGTTATGTTTACATGGTTTGTTACGCTTTTATCATAATTCAACACACATAATAACTAAACACTAGCTTATATATCCACTTAATGATTAGGAACAGTCTTTTTTTAAGGACAGGTTGTATCCTATGATTTTGCAACACTCCCTGTATTTGATTGGATATTCTAAAAAATGACGTTAACCGTTACTGCCCCCTTTTTATTTTCCAATTTTTTAATAATAGTGTCCTTATTAATATAGACACTCTATGCATTATATAATTACGAGTGATATTATTTTGTTATCCTGTAGGATATACTAACTCTTGAACAATTTGGACTCTTCTTGTATATTACGAAAAACTGGGTCTTTGTGATGAATTCCACTATAAACAGCTGTGTAATTTGTGGTTGTGGAACCCTCCCATATGCTGATTGGATGTTACTAGTTATAAGTTTAGCAGCTGTATAAATGTTTGTAAAGCCTGATGAAACCTTGCTGTGACACGGAGAAACGAGTTGCTGATGTTTTTAACTTTTTAAACACATTTTTTAAAACATTTGTGACTTTGCTGATGCACTTTTATCTTCCATTTGTCAGATTTACAACATTGTTACCAACTCTGTGGTATCCATGCATCCGCCACTGTGCGCAGGAGTGCATTGGCTTCTTTCTCTGACCGGTGTGTGAGACACCCTGTGGGAACTACCCTGTATCCCTGGATTTCCTTTGGTTGGACAGGATCTTACTAGTTCCAGTTGCCTAGGAGTCTGTCGGGTGACCTTTTGGTCTCGGCTTGCCTGCACTGCACATTGGTGCATTCCATCACGTGAGTAGGTTTTTCGCTTACTCTCATGTCCTATTCCCTGCTCGTCTGATCTGCACTATTTGACACCCTCTACCTTTTGTATTTTAGAATGTGTAACACGTTTAACTGACGGCAGAAATTAAGGGAGAACAGAAATAATAAAGTACTTGTTTAGATGCTATTAACTTTGTTTTCTCTACTCCTTGTCTGACTCCAGTAGACTGGAAAATATCATACATATTGCATCTACAAATGCCCTGACAAGCAAAGCACTGGTGAGCTTAGAATGTACAATTTATGATAAATAACAGTCAAATGCAGGTCAAGTTTATAATAACGCAGAGTAGGCATGTGCCTAAAGGTGTGCTACATAGAGGGATGCCTGTCTCTGCCTACTATAAATACCTGTCAGCCGGTAACCTTAACTAAGAAATAACTGCATCGCATGGCAGCTTTAATGAAGTTAGCTGCAACACACGCAGTGCTCTTATTTCACTGCCGGCACCCAACTTTAGTTAAGGTTGGAAGAAGAACAGTAAACAGTGAGCCTAAGGACTGTGATGGGCACTTCAGATTTGGTGCCTATGGGCACCTGAGCTTTAAATCCAACCCTGGTCACATGGTCATAGCAGAGGTCATAAAATACTGCTTAGAAAACAAATAGCACCTTCTTATTAAAATAGCATACCACATAAGTCAAGATTTTGGTTATTACAAAAGGCAGTTTTACTGTGTGTTACAGAAGGAGATAGGCAGAGGATGAATGCAATGTTATCCTGCAGTCACAGTTCCATACCGCAGAATTCTAGATTTAGGGGAGAGCAAAAGGCAGTTATACTGGATGTTACTGGGTTCATAATATGAAGTAGAGGCATTGACATTTCAATATAAGGCTAAAAAAAGTGAAACAAAAACAGAATTTATGGACTGGATACACCATGTAAGAGAAAACAGAATTTATGCTTACCTGATAAATTACTTTCTCTTACGGTGTATCCAGTCCACGGATTCATCCTTACTTGTGGGATATTCTCATTCCCTACAGGAAGTGCAAAGAGAGCACACAGCAGAGCTGTCCATATAGCTCCCCCTCAGGCTCTGCCCCCCCAGTCATTCGACCGACGGTTAGGAGAAAAAGGAGAAACCATAGGGTGCAGTGGTGACTGTAGTTTGACAAAAATAAATTTAAACCTGACTTAATTGCCAGGGCGGGCCATGGACTGGATACACCGTAAGAGAAAGTAATTTATCAGGTAAGCATAAATTCTGTTTTCTCTTACATGGTGTATCCAGTCCACGGATTCATCCTTACTTGTGAGATACCAATACCAAAGCTTTAGGACACGGATGAAGGGAGGGAACAAGTCAGGTAACCTAAACAGAAGGCACCACTGCTTGCAAAACCTTTCTCCCAAAAATAGCCTCAGAAGAAGCAAAAGTATCGAATTTGTAAAATTTGGCAAAAGTATACAGTGAAGACCAAGTCGCTGCTTTACAAATCTGTTCAACAGGAGCCTCAATCTTGAAAGCCCATGTGGAAGCCACAGCTCTGGTGAAAAGAGCTGTAATTCATTCAGGAGGCTGCTGTCCAACAGTCTTATAAGTCAATCGGATAATGCTTTTCAGCCAAAGGAAAGAGAGGTAGCAGTAGCTTTTTGACCTCTCCTCTTACCAGAATAGACAACCAACAAGGATGATGTTTGTCTGAAATCTTTAGTTGCTTTTAAATAGAATTTTAAAGCACGAAGCACATCAAGATTGTGTAACAGCCGTTCCTTCTTAGAAACTGGATTAGGACGCAGAGAAGGAACAATGATTTCCTGGTTAATATTCTTATTAGAAACCACTTTCGGAAAAAATCCAGGTTTGGTACGCAAAACAACCTTATCTGCATGGAACACCAGATAGGGTGAATTACAGTGCAAAGCAGACAATTCTGAAACTCTTCGAGCAGAAGAAATAGCTACCAAAAGCAAAACTTTCCAAGATAATAACTTAATATCTAAGGAATGTAAAGGTTCAAACGGAACCCCTTGAAGAACTGAAATAACTAAATCTAGACTCCATGGAGGAGCCACAGGTTTATAGACAGGCTTGATTCTAACTAAAACCTGTGCAAACGCTTGAATGTCTGGTACTTCTGCCAGACGCTTGTGTTACAGGATAGACAGAGCAGATATCTGTCCCTTTAAGGAACTAGCTGACAATCCTTTCTCCAACCCTTCTTGGAGAAAAGACAAAATCCTAGGAATCCTAATCTTACTCCACGAGTAACCCTTGGATTCACACCAACAAAGATATTTCCGCCATATCTTATGGTAAATTTTCCTGGTGACAGGCTTTCTAGCCTGGATCAAAGTATCTATAACTGATTCAGAGAACCCAGATAGATAGAATTAAGTGTTCAATCTCCAAGCAGTCAGTTGCGGAGAAACTAGATCTGGATGCTTGAATGGACCTTGTATTAGAAGATCCTGCCTCGATGGCAGAGTCCATGGTGGAACAGATGACATGTCCACTAGGTCTGCATACCAAGTCCTGCGTGGCCACGCAGGCGCTATCAAAATTACCGAAGCCTTCTCCTGTTTGATTCTGGTTACCAGACGAGGGAGAAGGGGAAACGGTGGAAAGACATAAGCCAGATTGAAGGACCAAGGCGCTACTAGAGCATCTATCAATGCCGCCTTGGGGTCCCTGGACCTGGATCCATAAAGAGGAAGTTTGGTGTTCTGACGGGGCGCCATCAGATCCAACTCTGGAATGCTCCATAGCTGGGTCAGCTGAGCAAAAACCTCCGGATGGAGTTCCCACTCCCCCGAGTGAAAAGTCTGATGACTCAGAAAATCCGCCTCCCAGTTGTCTACTCCTGGGATGTGAATTGCAGATAGATGGCAGGAGTGATCCTCCGCCCATTTGATGATCTTGGATACTTCCTTCATCGCTAGGGAACTCTTTGTTCCTCCCTGATGATTGATGTACGCTACAGTCGTGATGTTGTCCGACTGAAAACTGATGAACTTGGCCGCTGCTAGTTGAGGCCATGCCTGAAGCGTGTTGAATATCGCTCTCAGTTCCAAAATTTTATATCGGGAGAAGAGACTCTACCCGAGACCATAGGCCCTGAGCTTTCAGGGAGTCCCAGACCGCACCCCAGCCTAACAGACTGGCATCGGTCGTGACAATGATGCAGTCTGGTCTGCGGAAGCACATTCCCTGAGACAGGTGAACCTGAGACAACCACCAGAGAAGAGAATCTCTGGTTTTCTGGTCCATTTGTATTTGAGGAGACAAATCTGCATAATCCCCATTCCACTGTTTGAGCATGCACAGTTGCAGTGGTCTGAGATGAATTCGGGCAAAGGGGACAACGTCCATTGCCGCAACCATTGACCCAATTACCTCCATGCACTGAGCTACAGAAGGCTGAGGAATGGAATGAAGAACTCGGCAAGTAGTTAAAAGTTTTAACTTCCTGACCTCCGTCAGAAATATTTTCATTTCTACCGAGTCTATTAGCGTTCCCAGGAAGGGAACCCTTGTGAGCGGAGACAGAGAACTTTTTTCGACGTTCACCTTCCACCCGTGAGAGCTTAGAAAGGACAGAATGATTTCTGTATGAGCCTTGGCTCCTTGAAAAGACGATGCCTGAATTAATATGTCGTCCAGGTAAGGTGCCACTGCAATGCCCCACGGTCTTAGTACCGCTAGAAGTGACCCTAGCACCTTTGTGAAAATTCTTGGAGCAGTGGCCAACCCTAAAGGAAGTGCCACGAACTGGTAATGCTTGTCCAGAAAGGTGAACCTTAGGAACTGATGGTGATCTTTGTGGATAGGAATATGAAGGTATGCATCCTTTAAATCCACGGTAGTCATATATTGACCTTGCTGGATCATCGGTAAGATTGTCCGAATGGTTTCCATCTTGAATGATGGAACTCTGAGGAATTTGTTTAGAATTTTTAAATCCAGGATTGGCCTGAAAGTTCCTTCCTTTTTGGGAACTACAAAAAGGTTTGAGTAAAAACCCAGTCCTTGATCTGCAATTTGAACTGGGTGTATCACTCCCATCTTTAGAAGATCTTCAACACAGTGTAAGAATGCCTGTTTCTTTGTCTGGTCTGAAGACAAACGAGAAATGTGGAACCTTCCCCTTGGAGGAGAGTCCTTGAATTCTAGAAGATACCCC
Organism: Bombina bombina; assembly: GCF_027579735.1. Classification (NCBI taxonomy): domain Eukaryota; kingdom Metazoa; phylum Chordata; class Amphibia; order Anura; family Bombinatoridae; genus Bombina; species Bombina bombina. Next base: position 201,586,470 of record NC_069504.1, read on the forward strand.
TGAGCAACGATTTCTAATGCCCAGGGATCTGGAACATCTCTTGCCCAAGTCTGAGCAAAGAGAGAAATTCTGCCCCCTACTAAATCCGGTCCCGGATCGGGGGCTACCCTTTCATGCTGTCTTGGTAGCAGCAGTAGGCTTCTTGGCCTGTTTACCCTTGTTCCAGCCCTGCAAAGGCTTCCATTTTGCTTTGGGCTAGTAAGCGTTACCCTCTTGCTTTGCGGTTGTAGAGGTTGAAGCAGGTCCGCTCCTGAAGTTGCGAAAGGAGCGAAATTAGCCTTGTTTTTAGCCTTAAAAGGTCTATCTTGTGGGAGGGCATGGGCCTTTCCCCCAGTGATATCTGAAATAATTTCTTTCAATAGGGTCTTTCCCTTGAAAGGAATATTAAGTAATTTTGTTTTGGACGACACGTCAGCCGACCATGATTTGAGCCCAAGCGCTCTTCGCGCTACAATGGCAAAACTAGAATTTTTTGCTGCTAACTTAGCTAATTGTAAAGCGGCATCTGTGATGAAGCATTAGCCAGCTTTAGAGCATGAATTCTATCCAAGACTTCGTCATATGAAGTCTCCCTCTGGGATGCATCAGTGTATACAGTGGACTTCTAGAAACTTGTCCAATTTACACAATTTTTCTGGGTCCACCATGGGGTCACAATCATCTAGCATAGCTAAAACCTCCTTAAGCAGTATGCGGAGGTGATCCAGCTTAAATTTAAATGCTAAGGAATCTGATTCAGCCCGCTGAGAAATTTTACCTGCGTCAGAAATTTCTCCCTCAGACAGTACATCCCTCACCTCCACGTCAGAGGGTTGTGAGGGTACAACAGATAAATCATCCAACACTTCTGATTGCTCATCCTCTGTTCTTAAAACTGAGCTATCACGTTTTTTAGGAAAAAACTGTCAGTTTGGATAGAAATGCCGCAAGGGAATTATCCATGACTGCTGATAATTGTTGTAATGTAATAGGGGCCCATGCGCTAGAGGTACTAGGCATCGCTTGCGCGGGCATAACTGGTGTCGACACATGGGGAGAGGAAGGAGAACTATCCTCATTACCTTCCGTTAAAGAATCATCTTGGGCTACATTTTTAAGTGTCACTGCATGGTCTTTAAAATGCTTAGATACCTTAGCACACTTTAAACACAAATGTAAAAGGGGGTACCGGCATGGCTATTAAACTCATAGAACAAGGTCTATCTGTAGGCTCAGACATGTTAAACAGACTTAGACAGCACTCAAATACAGTAAAATACAATTTTTTGAAAAAACGGTACTGTGCCTTTAAATAATAAAAAGCGCACACTTTTTTACTAAACCTCCAAAATTCATCCAATCTTTATGAAATTTTCACCATATGATCCTAATGCTTTGAAATGATTGCACAGTAAATTTCAAGTCAATTAACCCCCTACTGCCCAAACCGGAGCAAATTAACCATGCTACAGCCTTAGCTGTGGTCCTACCTTCCTTGGGGATTAGTTTTGATCGAAAATAAGCCTCTCTGAAGTCCTTAAGTAATCTTTGTACCCTTCACATGGATCTGCATGAAGCTGTTTGTAAAATCAACTGTGCAACAGAGGCGCAAAATTCATATATATATATATATATATACTTGTATAAATATCAGATTTTTGTAAAAAAAATAATCGATTGCCCCTTAACAGTGTCCACCAGTGTTTTGAGCCCTTACAAATAAGCCTTCCCCTTGGAGGAGAGTCCTTGAATTCTAGAAGATACCCCTGAGCAACGATTTCTAATGCCCAGGGATCTGGAACATCTCTTGCCCAAGTCTGAGCAAAGAGAGAAATTCTGCCCCCTACTAAATCCGGTCCCGGATCGGGGGCTACCCTTTCATGCTGTCTTGGTAGCAGCAGTAGGCTTCTTGGCCTGTTTACCCTTGTTCCAGCCCTGCAAAGGCTTCCATTTTGCTTTGGGCTAGTAAGCGTTACCCTCTTGCTTTGCGGTTGTAGAGGTTGAAGCAGGTCCGCTCCTGAAGTTGCGAAAGGAGCGAAATTAGCCTTGTTTTTAGCCTTAAAAGGTCTATCTTGTGGGAGGGCATGGGCCTTTCCCCCAGTGATATCTGAAATAATTTCTTTCAATAGGGTCTTTCCCTTGAAAGGAATATTAAGTAATTTTGTTTTGGACGACACGTCAGCCGACCATGATTTGAGCCCAAGCGCTCTTCGCGCTACAATGGCAAAACTAGAATTTTTTGCTGCTAACTTAGCTAATTGTAAAGCGGCATCTGTGATGAAGCATTAGCCAGCTTTAGAGCATGAATTCTATCCAAGACTTCGTCATATGAAGTCTCCCTCTGGAGCGACTCCTCCAGCGCCTCAAACCAAAAAGCCGCTGCAGTAGTTACAGGAATAATGCAAACAATTGGTTGAAGAAGGAAACCTTGTTGAACAAATATTTAGTAAACCTTCTAATTTTTTATCCATAGGATCTTTGAAAACACAACTGTCTTCTATTGGTATAGTTGTGCGCTTAGCTAGTGTTGAAACTGCTCCCTCTACCATAGGGACCACCTGCCACGCGTCCCGCCTGGGGTCAGTTATGGGGAACATTTTCTTAAAGATAGGGGGGGGAACAAAAGGTACGCCTGCTCTCTCCCACTCCCTAGTCAAATATATCCGCCACCCTCTTCGGGATCGGAAATGCATCAGTGTATACAGGGACTTCTAGAAACTTGTCCAATTTACACAATTTTTCTGGGTCCACCATGGGGTCACAATCATCTAGCATAGCTAAAACCTCCTTAAGCAGTATGCGGAGGTGTTCCAGCTTAAATTTAAATGCTAAGGAATCTGATTCAGCCCGCTGAGAAATTTTACCTGCGTCAGAAATTTCTCCCTCAGACAGTACATCCCTCACCTCCACGTCAGAGGGTTGTGAGGGTACAACAGATAAATCATCCAACACTTCTGATTGCTCATCCTCTGTTCTTAAAACTGAGCTATCACGTTTTTTAGGAAAAAACTGTCAGTTTGGATAGAAATGCCGCAAGGGAATTATCCATGACTGCTGATAATTGTTGTAATGTAATAGGGGCCCATGCGCTAGAGGTACTAGGCATCGCTTGCGCGGGCATAACTGGTGTCGACACATGGGGAGAGGAAGGAGAACTATCCTCATTACCTTCCGTTAAAGAATCATCTTGGGCTACATTTTTAAGTGTCACTGCATGGTCTTTAAAATGCTTAGATACCTTAGCACACTTTAAACACAAATGTAAAAGGGGGTACCGGCATGGCTATTAAACTCATAGAACAAGGTCTATCTGTAGGCTCAGACATGTTAAACAGACTTAGACAGCACTCAAATACAGTAAAATACAATTTTTTGAAAAAACGGTACTGTGCCTTTAAATAATAAAAAGCGCACACTTTTTTACTAAACCTCCAAAAATCATCCAATCTTTATGAAATTTTCACCATATGATCCTAATGCTTTGAAATGATTGCACAGTAAATTTCAAGTCAATTAACCCCCTACTGCCCAAACCGGAGCAAATTAACCATGCTACAGCCTTAGCTGTGGTCCTACCTTCCTTGGGGATTAGTTTTGATCGAAAATAAGCCTCTCTGAAGTCCTTAAGTAATCTTTGTACCCTTCACATGGATCTGCATGAAGCTGTTTGTAAAATCAACTGTGCAACAGAGGCGCGAAATTCATATATATATATATATATATATATATATATATATATATATACTTGTATAAATATCAGATTTTTGTAAAAAAAATAATCGATTGCCCCTTAACAGTGTCCACCAGTGTTTTGAGCCCTTACAAATAAGCCTTCCTTGTATACTAAGTCTCAGAATATGGCTTACCTTTCCCACATGGGGATTCTGTCAGTCTCCTAGCATTACTAAGTCTTGACTAGAAAAAAATGACTGAAACATACCTTAAAGCAGTTAAGCCTGCAAACTGTTCCCCCCAACTGAAGTTCTCCTGTACTCAACAGTCCTGCGTGGGAACAGCCATGGATTTTAGTTACAAGGTGCTAAAATCATTTTCCTCTCAGCAGAAATCTTCATCATTTTCTGCCTCAGAGTAAATAGTACAAACCGGCACTATTTTAAAATAACAAACTTTTGATTGAAGAAATAAAAAACTACAAACTAACACCACATTCCCTTTACACTCCTGTAGAGATGCTACTTGTTAGAGCGGCAAAGAGAATGACTGGGGGGGCGGAGCCTGAGGGGGAGCTATATGGACAGCTCTGCTGTGTGCTCTCTTTGCACTTCCTGTAGGGAATGAGAATATCCCACAAGTAAGGATGAATCCATGGACTGGATACACCATGTAAGAGAAATATGAGTTTTCTCCATGTTAGCAAGATTAGTATCATCAGGTTCTTGTTCTAATTTGATTTATATTCCAAAAATCACATTAATTCAAGCAACATTTGTCTATATCTTATTGGGGATAAAAAAGTTTATGCATTGGTGTTGTAGAAAAAAACAATCTTCACAATCACAAATAAATAGCTCCTCTTGCACCTATATGGCTACCAGCTCAGCTTCTGTGGATTGTAAAAGGCCAAAAAGGGCATTACTGAAATGGTGCGACTTGACACAGCTTTTGCCCTTGTGAGGTCTAATTATGCCCTAAGTTATCCTGCAGCTGCATAAAGCATCTTTGACAATGTCTGTGCATTACCTCATTCATTTATCAACATAGTTTGACATATCAGTTTATTCCAGCCCTGATAATTAATGATAACAAGTAAAACACAGTATTGAAAGTATGACTGCATCACTGTCATATATATGAATGCATGTAGACATTTTAAGCATTTCAAATATTTAAATTGGAAATATAGAGCAGAATGATCCCAGTAGATGTTATCGTGTTTCATTTCTGAAATATTTTAAATATTCACATGACTAATTCTCATAATCTCCTCTTTTGGTGATGTTTTGTTTATAATGTACTTCCTACCTAAAGTAACATGGTAAAAATAGCTTTGTATAACAAATTAATTAATTTTTGCTTACCATCTGTGTTGTGTTAGATTACAATTCCTGGTTGAAGCAAAAAAAATATGTCCCAATATGCCTTTATTTACTAACTTTCATTCTATCTTACCTAAAATCCATTACAGCTTTATCACATAATTTACTGCACTAAAATAGTGTCAACAACGTTCAGCTTCATGATAATGAAAGAAGAGAAGTAATTTTCACCCATATTCTTATTTCAATCTCATAACCTCAGGTGAAATCTATTTTAAAACCTTATTAGTTCTGCTTGTATGATCCAGCTAGAATTTTATTTCAAAATCAACTTGTGGCATTAAAAAAAATTATACATTAAAATTAAGTCTTTTTTGATGATTTAAGAAATCACTTTAATTGATTTGCTATGAGAGAACAATATGTTGCCACACTATCTACATGAATTAATTTTCTTGTAGCCTTTTGATAGTTTTCTTAATACCTTAAAGGGACACTTAATACAAAATTAAACTTTCATTATTCAGATAGAGCATACCATTTTAAACAACTTTCCAATTAACTTCCATTAACTAGATGTGCACAGACTTTTTATATTTAAACTTTTTGAGTCACCAGCTCCTACTGAGCATGTGCAAGAATGAGTGTGTATGCATTTGTGAATGGCTGATGGCTGTCACATGGCACATGTATGCATTTGTGATTGGCTGATGGCTGTCACATGGTACAGGGGGAGTGGAAAAAGACATAACTTTTAAGATTGTCGGGGAAAAAAAATCTACTACTCATTTAAAGTTCAGATTAAGTGCTGTTACATTATCTTGTTATCTTGCATTTGTTGATTAAGCAAATCTACTGTGTTGACTGGTCCTTTAAGAAAAATGCTCAATCTCTATTAAAGAGTTATGCCAACACTTTATAAAGCTAACATGGAATATTTTCTATTTCTTATATAGAATGTATGTTAACTGAAAGGGTCATGATACCCAAATGTTGAAGCACTCAAAAGTGATGCAGCATAGCTGTAAAAATCTAATTAGGAAATATCACATGACCACCTCTATGTAAAAAAGGATGATATTCACACCCCACTGTAAAGGGATTTTAAGCAACCAATCAGGATACTAGTCCCAGGACTTGCAAGGGAGTGTGCATCTGGCATGTGCAGGAACAACCTTCTTTCTTTTTATATATATACATTTTTATTGAGGTGTTAAAGGAAAACAAACAATCATATACATTGCATTTTTCAGACTTATCATGCAGCAAAATGCACAGAAGTTATGAAACAATATAGGTATTACAAAATATAACATACTGCAGGGTTTGTTGTAGGACTATATAATACACTCGGATATAGGGAAGTCTCAAAATATAATAATCTGTATACAGAAATTAAACAAACAATGCAGCACCTAATTTTTTACTTTTTTAAACAATCTATATAGTTATATATACCCTTCAGAAATAATTAGCTAGTGAAATGTTATCCCCATGTAGTAGACAAGGGCCTCTCATGGACCTCTAGAATGTTGCCTTTAAATGGGGACTTCAGGGGAAATAAATAAAAAGTGAATTTTCGAGGGATGTATTTTTCTTAGCTTTTCTTAGCGGGTTTGACAGAGAAGTACTATGGGAGCTAGAATAACTGTATAGAAAACAAATTGTAGTATAGTGTACAAAATTTATTAGATAAGAGCTATTAGGTTACCATACAAGTTAAATCAAGACTTAGACGCATGTCTGTTTTAAAGGGACACTAAACCTAAATTTTTTCTTTCATGATTCAGATAGAGCATGCAATTTTAAGCAACTTTCTAATTTACTCCTATTATCAATTTTTCTTCGTTTTCTTGCTATCTTTATTTAAAAAGCAGGAATGTGATGCATAGGAGCCGGCCCATTTTTAGTTGAGAACCTGGGTTATACTTGCTTATTGGTGGGTAAATGTAAGCCTCCAATAAGCAAGCACTATCCATGGTGCTGAACCTAAAATGGTTTGGAGATTTATACTCCTGCTTTTAAAATAAACATAGCAAGAGAACAAAGAAAAATTGATAATACAAGTAAATTAGAAAGTTGCTTAAAATTGCATGCTCTGTAAGAAAAATTTTTGGGTTCAGTGTCAATGAATTAAAAGTAATTAAAAACTAATGGTTGTATTCATAGCCAAAACCAAAGGGCTATATTCCTTGAGAGTATCTTTCGGTTACATAGTAGATAGAAACAAAATTAGGACAATCAGCCCCTTTATCCTATTATTAATCGGTGGTCTTTTAACTATTACCTCACTTTAAGTGGTTAATGAAATCATAAAGTGGTGCATGTCCATTGGTAGGGCATAGTAGAATAAAACACTATAAAGAGTGCATTAGAAGAAGTGTCTCTTTGTATAAATATCTGTAGGAATCATGAGCTATGAGTGTTATATAAAAGCACAAGCATGTGAGTTTCATGTAATCAAACATTCAGTAACACAATGTACAGCGTATTTCAACATACAGTTAAAATGATCCATTATCATACTGGGAGATCAACCCACCTGTCAATGGATCACTGTGGCATCCATATATATATATATATATATATATATATATATATATATATATATATATACACATATAGCCTGGAGGAGGGAAAATAGTAATGCTTAATAACCATTTTCATATCTTGGTAAATAAATAAGCGTACATTATAGGTAGGATCCACATATGAAATACTACTGAGCAGACAACATGTTGCAAGATAAATATGTACTGGTATGTTGTGTACTTCTGATATAGAAAAAACATATAAGACTATATTTTAATAAACATAACACTTTATTAAACATATATATAAACGGAACAAATGACTATAATTGGAAATATAGAAAGGTGGGTAACATCACAACCACCTCAATTCCAAACTTTACTCCAACACTTTAGAATTTAAATGGGTTGGGGGGTGGTAGTGTTAACCAGAGTTAAATAAAGTACCAAGTAATGTCTGTATTCTTATATAGTTGACATAAGTCTAATATATTAATTTCATAAGTTATTATAGACAATACCTGTTGTGGACTGCTATTTACGAGTAACAACTGACAACTAGTTAAACTAATTGTAGAAAGGATACAATAAAGTTTAAAGAAAAAGCAGTTCCACAATTCCACATATGGGTTAACTCTGCAAATACAGACATTATAAGAAAAAATTTAAAAATGTTTCCTATCATTCACACAATTACTCTTTAATGAAATCAACTAGGAACATACACGCATACTGTAGCTTAAGCTAAAATTAAAAACACTTGAGCTCTGTGGATTGCAATTGCCAATCAAATATAGGAAAAATAATGGATAGTATCTAACAGCCTTGGTCTTAAAAATATATAGTAAGCTAAGCCCTTACAATCCGAGGGCTGTATTAACTTTTAATATATTACAAATAAAAGGCCAAAGGCTGTATTTATAAGCACTATATTATATATATTGTTGTCATTAAACCACAAGAGTCAACATATTAAAAGAAACAAGCAGGAGAGACCAAGCTACTCCTACTCCAACACTAATTAAAAACAAAGAGGGGCCACATGGCCAGGGGACAGAGTAACAAGGGTTAACAAGTATAGAAACAACAACACTTGGCTTAAATGCCACAAATCCCCTAATCGTCCTAACCCCCCCATAGGAAAAACATAACCTGCGAAGGCATAACTAGCATTAAGCATGAGGATATAGTATATACGCCAGTTTAATGGATCTGCTATAGATTTATCAAGCTTTAGTACGACTTTTGTAGAATTCTGTAAAAATTATATAGCAACCTCTGCTAATGAAAATAAAAACATATTGCCGTCTAGGTCTATAATAGGAAACTATATATAACTATTGAAGGAAAAGGATTCTAAGAAGGTTTTTGGTTATAGTATAAACCAATATATGCCGTCCCGGTCGTAGACAGCACATCGTTTTCCTTGTTAGATATTAATATAACCAAACAGTATAGCATAGATATAGATGTGGCTGTTGTGTGAGAGAGATAAAGACCTGGTAGTCATGCAAATAATGTATATTCTGGTAATGTAAATAGGGCTGCAATCCGTATATACTTTGACCTAAATAGGTACATAAGTACAATGCTCATGTAGAACAAGGATATGTCTGATAGTAAGACTTTCTTATTCACCAGTATTGTAAAGTGGCTTGCTTGAATTAAATGGTTCCTTGGAAATAGCAATCTAATTGAACCAGCTAGTTAACAGTGTCTTGAGTAATCTTTAGTATGTAAAGGGAGATAAAAGAAATTGGCACTCATTAAATCCTAAAGCGTGTATTTAGAGCTTCATATTAAGATATTTGCATGCATGTAACTAATAATAGCCACTATGTGCCGTGTGTCTGTGGGCTGGAAAGGGGGATTATCATACTGATATATCTACCGTATATAGAAATTTCTGTGAGAGCATTAGGTTTAGCAATATCTTACAGTACTGGTTATCTTTCATGTCCAGCATACGCAGCTATTTATCTGATGTTACCACAGATTACACCTATAAGATACCTTTATAGTATTTAACTTCAGGTAATAAGGCTAACTCGACAAATGCATGACCTAACAGAAACATCAATAAACATCTATACTATAATCGCATTTGAAACACGTCCGTTGTCAGTTGCACACGCATCCTCAAAGGAATGTTGGTAGCGTGAGGCAGCTAAAAGAATCCACCTGGATGCAGCATAGGCAAACCTGAAGCATTAAAAAAAACACACGCAAATTTAACCGCCCGCACAAAGTATAACAAAAAAACTAACCTCCCGCACAAAGTATTAACAAACACCTAAACCGCTAACCCCTACATCCCAAAACAATAAAGTAATTAACCCCTAATAAGGAAATAACATAATTAAAATATTAACCCCTAAACTGCCAAGCCCCCACATCGCATCAAACCTAATTAATCTATTAACCCCTAAATTGCAAAACCCCCACATTGCAATAAACCTAATTAATATATTAACCCCTATACCGCCAACCCCCCCACAATGCAAATAACTAATTTAATTACTAAGCCCCCTAACCTAACACCCCCTAAATTAGCCCCAATTACTACTAAATTACAATTAAAATAAAAAATCCTAACATTAAATTACAAAAAATAAAAAATCTAACATTAAAGAAAAAAATAAACAAAATTATCAAAAATAAAAAAATGTATACCTAATCCATATGAAAATAAAAAAGCCCCCCACCAAATAAAAACACCCCCTAATCTAAACTACCAATAGCCCTTAAAAGGACTTTTGTAGGGCATTGTCCTAAGTTAAACTGCTCTTTTACATTTAAAAAATACTGAGTCCCCCCTAACAGTAAAAAAACCCCACCCACCAAACCCCCCAAAATAAAAAAACCTAACACTAAAAAAACCTAAACTACCCATTGCCCCTAAAAGGGCATTTGTATGGGCATTGCCCTTAAAAGGGCATTCAGCTCTTTTACTGCCTTTAAAAAGGCATTCAGCTCTTT